>NW_008352267.1:5576772-5598973 GCF_000622305.1 Nannospalax galili | reverse complement strand
AGACTTTTTAAAATATTTTATTTATTATTATTTTTATCATTATTTTATGTGTATGAGTGTATTGCCCGCATGTGTTTAAGTGCAATGACCAAGGAGGTCAGAAGAGAGTGTCTGATCCCCTGGAACTGGAGTTACTGACTGTAGTTTGCCACTTTGTGGGTGCTGGGATTCTAACTCGGGTCCACTGCAAGAACAGACAGTGCTCTTAACCACTGAGTTAACTTTCCAGGCCCATGGATAGACATTTCAAAGAAAATGTTAAGAATACACATAAGAATAAAAAATACTAAATAAACTGGGCATGGTGACACGTGCCTTTAGTCCCAGCACCCAGGAGGCAGAGGCAGGCAAATCTTTGTGAGTTCAAGGCCAGCCTGGTCTACATAGTGTGTTCCAGGCCAGCTGGGGCTACAGGGAGACCCTATCTCAAAAGGAGACCAAAAAAAAAAAAAAATTAGTAAGACCAAAATTGGGATGTTAAGCTATTTGGGTCAACAAGAATCACACTCAACCATCACAGGAAAGGCTTAATTTGAAATTTACCCTGTATTCTACAAAATTCCAACTGATTTTTCTGTCAAAACACAGATGAGTTTTTTTTTTTCTTACCTAAGTACTACAGCAATTGGATATTACCTTTCTAATTTTCTTAGCAAAAACCTCTTAACTTCAAAAAACAAATGATTTTGGCCTTGAAATTTCATTCATTGTGTGTTTTGAGAAAATAGAAGCCTAAAATTCATTAAGGTGATTAAATCAGTAAAACTTTTTCATATATTCAGAACTGAAAGTTTTAAGTAGCTATAGAATATTATACACATGAATACTTTGGGGATAAGGCATTTCTTAGCTATCATGTTGTCAGGAATCATGGAAAAATATTTTTTTCTTATTCCCTTAAGCACAGTAAGTTCTCCTGTAAAATTCTGGCACATAAGCTCATCAGCGTGGCTCAGCACAGTGTACAGGCAAGTCATTCAAGTTCAGGTACTGTCAAACTAAATTCATGTGTCGTATACGCACTGCTGCCCGTTTCTGTCATTTTGGACTAAAAATTAAATTAAAGACTATCTTTTAAAAAACCTTTTACATTTGAGTGGGCTCACCCATATGTTACAGTGTGCCTCTTGAGTTCAGAGGACAATCTTGGAGTTGGTTTTCGCATTATGCCCAGTTAAGTCATGGTTGCTGTTGTTTGTCTGACTTTTAATCCATGTTAGCAGATCAATGAGTTTTCAATTGAGTCTTCTAGCTCTTCCTCCTCTGTCCTCATAGGAGTGTTAGGATTAATAATGTAAACAACATATGAGGCATTTAACATGGATTTAGGGAATAAAAATTTAGTTTTCAGACTCATGTGCTATCTCTTTTACCCACTAAATAATCTCCTTAGCCCTGAGTCTATCATTTTTGACATGAAAAATATTTAAATGTCAAATATAAGTATACACCAAAATTTATTGGAAAAGTCTCTTCATTCACATATCAACTACAAAGGTAGAGCTGAATGAATACTTGTGATAGGAGTTTGTCTTACAAGGTTAAAATACTTATTTAACCTTTTGTAGAAAAAATTTTGGACACATGCTTAAGCTGGTATAGGCTGATAAATCTCTTTTAACTATGAGATGATAGATAATGACCATATTTTCCATTTATATGTGTTTGTTGTAATGCTAGAAATCCATATCCCTTTACTGTATTCATGAAGTGCTTGTTACAAGTTGTATACATTTTGAAACCTGAAAATAACTCTTCACCACTAAACTTCTTCCCCAACTAGAGAATAGAATTTCCCAAGCTTTGCCTATAATACATTCTCAGTTCAAATTTATATATATAATACTTCTTATAAAATGGACCAAAAAAAAGAACACAGTTGGAAAATGGCTCCAAAGGTTTAGCAACAAAGCCAAGTTCTGCAAAGATTAATTGGCCTATTTTACTTTTTCTGTTTTTTATTAATTGGGAACATCTGTGTTTTATCCTAAGTAAAGAAATAGTTATCATCCATCATAGAGAAACAGAAAAATTTAAGACTATTTTCAAGAAAGTTCTTAAAAACTGGAAACCATTGACCAATTCTTAAATGGTAGAAACTATGGGTATGACATGTCATGTAACAATGAGCAGTTATCCCTCCCAGTACCTCAAGACCACATTCATTGAGAGACATCATCCAAAATATGAAAAATAAACAAAAATTTCATTATCTTTCAAGACACAATCAGAAAGTAAGCATTACCTGTTAAGCACAGATAGAGCATACCACAAGAAAAATAATAACATTCACCCAGCTGACAAGCGTCTAATGCTCCAGGCATGTAGAGCTTTACTGCAGTGTTGTGGGACCAAATTTTGAAGTTGCTTATTATTTTCAAGCTTAGTTTTGAGTCTAGCATTGACAGACAAAAGAAAAATGAGGAGGAACCCAATAGAGGAGGAATGCTTTTGGAAGCTCTTGCCAAGAAATTCCAACGGACTTTAATAGGGACATTTGAAATTTGCCCTGTTCTGATCTTTTTCTGGTTCCCTGTCTAGAACTTGTAATGCTAACTACTCTTGCCTTTGTTTCTCCTTCACATCTCCTAGGCACCAGTCAAGGACTTTCTTTTCTCCTTACAGTTAAAAATTACATAATTTGGGAGTCTTTTACCACTGAAGGGGTACCCCAATTGCCTCAACCTGCATCCCTGTTCAGCATGGAAAAAGCCAGAGCAGTCTGTGTCCCAATTCCCTATCCGCAAGTTGGGTAACCTCTTCAGAGGATGGTGTGATAAGAATAAGAGCAGCTCCAACATGAACCCAAGGACTTCACCATCCATGAACCAAATGCTGAAAGTCAGAAGAGCCCAGCATGATCCTGAGTCAGAACCACTTGGGAGTTTACAAAGATTTTGTACTTCAAATCAAAGTCCATGTGCCTGATACACATAATTTCCTGCCTCCATGTGGACAGTGGCAGGGATAGCAGAGTATGGAGGCTCTAGTGGGAGAGGGAGAAGGAAATCAGGAAGAAGGGGTTCAGAGGGGGTGAGGATCAGATTGTTAGATACATGTGTGACGTTATTAAAGAATAAATAAAAATATTTGATTAAAAAAATTATACAATTTGGGAGTCTTTTAGATAGACCCACTGAAGGGGTACCCCAGTTACCTCACCCTGTATACTTGTTCAGCATGGAAGAAGCCAGAGAAGTCTGCATCCCAATTCCCCATTGGCAATTTGGATAACCTTTTCAGAGGATGGTGTGATAAGAATCGGATATAGGAACTGGCTAGGCAGTTTAAAAAAAATTTAGAGCACCTTTGATGTGTCCATCATGTGTATGTTGTAAATAACACCAAACTATTTTAACACAGATAATTTCTGATATATATCAAAATGAAAATCATGATTATTTCTGTTTTACTTTTTTTTCCATTATGTAAACAATATATCATCATTCAGTGGTTAGAAGGTACACAACGTCATAGTTTTAGCCCCTATAGAGCCCTAATATAGTACTTTAGCATTGCTAAACCATGAATGGACATAAATTGCTATATTATTCAACATTAAAATTGACCCATAGTTTTCTATCCTTAACACAGCAGTACAGTGCTAGTTCTGCTGATCTCCAAAATTGAAACAAAGTACAAAGAATACTAGGATTTTAAGCTGAATTCGTAAAACTAGCTTATATAGATTAAAGTTTATCATAATTTAGGTATAGTTCGTGACTTTGCTTTTTTACTGTGTAAAGTATTATCCCAGAAGTAGAGACACAATGCAGATTTTAAATCTCTTATTGACCATTACTAATTTTCTTGTAAATAAATGTAAATATATCATGACTCAACTTGAAATCATACCTTCCCTAAACTTGAAACATCAAGTTTCACTATTTCTGTGCTTAATTTTACCAAAATGATATCTCAGTTTTTGTTTTTTTTTTTTTAAATTGGCAATGTTGGGAAAAACCTTATTATTAGAAAATCAAATCAATGTATTTAGGCATCTTTAGATAGATTGAAAGAATTATGGGGGGAATGCTATGGCTTCTGGCTCAACCCTGGACCAGCTTGACTCTTTCCTGTTGGAACTCCTCATGTTACACCATCTTATTCATTTCTCTATATATCTCTACAATACAGCATTATTAAGGTTTAGAACCCATTCAAAAATGTGTGGTATTTTCTCCAAAAGCAAATATCTGTTAGAATGTTCTTTTACTCTGATGTTTAGGGGATGGGTTAGTGTCCTTTCTTTATAATAAGGAAATTCAATGTCTTTAGGCATAGCAGGTAAAAAGTCCAATCCAAGACATTTTGGCTTGGAAATCTGATGGCATCACATGTAGTCATGTTCATTTTAATGTAGACTTCCTTCACAATCCCTATACAATTTATGCTCCATTTTCCTACTCCATGTGAACATGTGAATATCTGCCTTGAGGGGACATCTACAATAAGGTTCATTTTCAACAATCTCCATTCACAGAATGTGTATTCCCATAGGTCATACAAACTTTATTAGGCATGTGCTATTCATACTAAATTATTGGTACAAATCCTGACTTGAAGATCTAATGATTAGAGTGTCTGAAATGATTTAATGTGTGAAAGAAGAGGATCTTGACTCATCATGGTGTTGGGCTCCTGGAATATTTACACTTTTCATTGTCTTTATTTTTGCACAATGGGACTGGGTCCCTAAATTCCCATTTACAAAATTTCAACTTTGGTGATCAGGAATGGCACTTCTAGAAATAGCAGCTACTGTTCCTAAATAAAAAGTGAGAAGGGCTGCAGAGATGGTTCAGCCATTAAGAACACTGACTTGCAGAAGACCCGGGTTAGAATCCCAGCACCCACATGGCAGCTAACAACTATCCATAACTCCATTTCCAGGGGATCCAACAGTTTTTTCTGTCCTCCGTGGGCATTGCATGACACGGGTGCCCTTGCCTACATGCAGGTAATATACACATAAAATAAAAATAATATATAAAATAATTTTGAAAAAGACCCACCTTTTAGTCAATCATCTGGTCATAGGACCACCCCTAATAAGGTGGGTTCACCTTAAAAAAAAAGTGAGAACACATTTGTAAATCATCCAGCAGCTCTACTGCCTTCGAAAAGGGCCATTTAAAAGGCCTGAAAGGTGTTTCAAGGATCCCTGTAGTGTCACCTTTCCTTTGGTAGCATTAAAATATTTCTGTAGCAAAGTTGCCATAATTTCAAGAAGATGAAATAAAATATTCATAATGTAGGGCATTAGATTGCTCTTTCCATTCAACTCTCTTCAAAGAGGATCATGTGGTCCATCCAAACTTATGGTAAAAATATTTTCCAAATGATCAAAGCAAGTATGGGAGAGTGAGATATAAATGAAGCCTTTCATTGGAAACTGGACAAAATAATGTTGTCAATATGCCATGCTGTACTGGACCTGACAAGTTCTGACTGCTTTTTTTATTGTCAAGAAGAAAGGTATCAATAGAATTATGTCTTGATCTGGACAGTAAGCACCCTTACAAAATGACTGCATCAAAAATTGTCCATGTTTCTCTGGTATTCAAGGGCTTTATTCAAATTCAAATGACTTTTTCTTTGTAATTAAACTCTACATTTATTCAAGCTGTATGACAAGCTTCCTTCTGAAACAAACCTTGCTAATTATTTTCTGCCCTCTTTCTGTAATTACTGAATGCCCCAAAAATACTTTATGAGAGAACATCTGATTTTATCCTGTTAACTAAGCCATTTCTTTCAACTATTAAATAAGAAAGAGTTACTTTTTTTTCTAAATTTCCCTCATCTTTATGCCAAGTAGGCAATAGATTTTGTAAATGCTCAATTATATCAGGCTACTTAATACTAAGTCCTGATATTTATATTTAATTATAATTTCTTAATATCAATATCTTATGTACCACTGTGACAGAGCCAGAAATAAGTATCAATTTATTTGTCTATGAAATAAAGACAAACTTCTAAGGAAGACTAAATAGACACTGAAAAAACGACTAAATCATTAACAACACAGTAAAGGAGTCACAAATGAGAGCTAAGTTGAATCATTTCTACAGCTCCCTCATTGAATCCATAGCACTAACACCACCTTGTCTAACTTTCTGGAACACTCAGGTAATGTTTAGGACCATCTGTATGTTTCACAGACTGTGATGATGATTTAAAAGAAGTGTCAGGACATGTTATCACCTATTTCTCCACTTTCCTGTCAGAGTAACTTTGCTTGTTCAGGTTTCAAAGAAATGAGAATCAAATGAGTGTCTTGTGGGGAATGAAGCTGTGAGATTGCAGCTTAGTATACCCTATCATCAGGGTACTCATATTCTGCACAATGAAGAGGTAGCTTTTACTTTCCCAAGGTAAACAGCAGCCAATTGCAGAGGAAATTCTAAAATTACCTCTGGAAATACATTTGTCCTCTAGGCTTAAATTATGGTGTTAATACAATTTGAAAACTTCTCAATTTTCGGTGTGCTAAAAGCATGGAAATTATGCAATAGATATCAACACATTTTGCTCTCTTTTCTGTCAGTCAACACAGAGAGGCTAGAAGAAATGGAGTTGTATGAACTAGTATCCCCATTAGCAATGACCACCTGCAGCACGCAGAAACTGAAGGGAAGGGAAAGACTGGCTTCTGATCCCCAAGTCCCCACATGTTCAACAAATCCTTAGGAGAGGAATTTAAATCAAGTTCTACAAGGAAATGTAATAGAGTCAAAGTATACAGAAGGAAATAATTCCTAAACATTTTTCCCTACTGCTTTTCTAATCAGAACTCCATGCTTCTCTAAGAATTTGAGTTCTCAGTAGGTTGTAAGTGTACAATGAAGGTGACCTCGGGATTTACTTCTCTTACTCATCAGAGTCAGTGAGTCATGGTTAGTAGAGTGGATTTCTTAACCTGGTCTATATATAAGACACTGTTATATTTTTGTCACTTGCATATGTCCTATACAAATATACCCATATTCTTTAAATGATCTCTAAATTATTTATAATGTCTCATATAATATGAATGTTATAAAAAATCTGTTACAGTATGATTAATATAATGTTGATCAGATAAAATCTGCACAAATGTGAATCTTTAAAAGATTTTCAGCCATCCAGTTATTGAATTAGTAAATGTGTAGAC
This sequence comes from Nannospalax galili, assembly GCF_000622305.1. Lineage (NCBI taxonomy): Eukaryota > Metazoa > Chordata > Mammalia > Rodentia > Spalacidae > Nannospalax > Nannospalax galili. The sequence continues at coordinate 5,591,814 of NW_008352267.1, read as the reverse complement.
AACAGTGACAGAACAAAAACATCAATATCAACAAGAGAATGTGGTCTCCTTATACAAAAACATGCATTGTTATGAGAATTTTACCCCCTTTCTTCAGAGATGAGTATATGTTCATACATAGTTGGTGATTTGAGAAAGGCAAATAAAAATCATGCAATCCAACCATAGGTATTTTCTTCAAAATAGGAATAGTGCGTACACTGTACAACAAAATACATGGCATAATTAATACTGACACTAAGTCTTAGCCCTACTTCATTTGAGGATTTTTTTCTATTTATGGAATCAGCATTTAATAATGAGTTTATCTCTATTAGACTATTTCAGGAGCAGTTACAAAGATTGAGATGGGAATTCTAAAGGTTTACTCACTTCCATATCATTATAATACCTTTGAAAGATAAAGCAGGACATATGACTGGACAAGGGATGCTGGAAGACCTGACAAAACCTTGTCAAATGGGGGAAATGTAAGGTGACAGGACTGCACGCTGGATGAGAACAAAATAAAGAACAGATATCATTTCACTTTTTCTGCTCACAAAGTTTCATCAGGAATTTCAATGAAGGGATTTACAAAGTATTTTTTTCAAGCACTAAATCCAAACAGAAATCAAACATAGAAGAATAGAAAGTGCTGAGACGGGCCTATGATTATGAAATACTCTGATTACATGCCATGCTCTAAACTAGATTTGGATATGAAGGAATACCAAAGTAATGTATTCCAATGTTGCCATTGAACCATGGTATTGAAAAGAATATCATGCATGTATTGCTTGTCATTGTTTGGGACATATTGTAAACACATGAGTTTAAGAAACATATGGAAGCTAGAGTTGCCTAACTTCTACCACTGCTATTAAATCACCAAAGGACTCTATTTCCTGCTCTGCAAGGCTGATCACCACAGTTTGTACATGCTCATAATGGAGTACATAGAGAACTCTATCACTTAAAAGCAATAGATGTTGCAAGGAACTTTAGGTTCCATATATCCAGGAACCAGTTGACAACAGAAAAAGTTATCTTCTCTGCTGTGTTAGCTGATCCTGATTAGCCTGGAAAGGTAAAGTTTCAGTTCCTGACATAGCACACAGAAGTATATGGGTGAATGAGGGAAGCAACTTTTATTTTTATTTTGTATTTCCTTGCCAGATGTGATTATAAATAGACACCTACAACAATCCATTCTAGATAAATTAAGCAGACCCTTCAGTCAAAATGTTCAGATCAGACCATGTTGTAAACACAGAGACCAATACAGAGCTGGTTACTAAAAAGAGGACATTCTCACACTTCCGTTTAAAAGACTATGCAATACTTGTTTGAAACCACCTACTTTGTAATGCTCATATTTCAGATATAAAACATCTGCCCTATAAAATGTAAGTGACCTTCTAACAAACATGAAGGAACCAAACATCCCATTATATCATTTCTTCCTCATATCAACTCCCTATATTACTTTTACACATGCAACAACATATTGTGTTAAAATTCAAGGGACAATAAATATAAGGATATAAAGATAATTGTTTTCTCTTTTTAACTCTGTCATGGCTTTTACTAACTTCTCATGGTACATAATGGATAAAAGTGTAACTGATAGTGAAAATATAAAACTTTAAGCTCCAAGTTTTCAGAGTTGTTGTTCTAACTGTACAGAAGTTCATTGAGACATACCGATTTGGGTCTGAGCAAGTATCTGTTAAAGAGTAGCTACACTGATGTAGCAAAAGCGATATTTTTATTTCTGAACACATGACAACTAAGTGATTTTTATATTTAAAAGAGGGTGGCCTGTATTTTCTTTCTCTTTACTTTTTCTTTATTTATTGAAAGCCAAAAGGCCTTAGAGGGTTAATACAAAGTGCTGATATTCAGAGATAAGTTCTTAAAATGATTGTAATATTGTACACATATAATAAGAACAAAATAAACATACAGCTATGAAATATGTTATTAGTTAGCTCAGTTATTTAACATTCATCCTTGAAATGTGCGTGCTAGTTAGAAAAAGCCATGAGATTTGCCGATTTTCATATACATTATTCCACTCACACAGCTCAGATGCTTGATCAGCATGCCATCAAAGAAAATTCTTGAACACATTTTTCCATGGAGACAAAGAATTTCTATTTGATTGTTTAGCCTCTGAGAGGGGCAGGAGATGATGTGCATAAGATTCATAGAATGCTTGTGCTCCAGGAAGCCTTTGGTGAGCCCCTCTAACCATGTCCATTTTCTCATTATGGGCTATTCAAAGCATCAGTATCCTCTCTGAATTCTAAGACACAGGGAAGAAGGCAGAGGAAATACTTGGGATACCCCAAAGAAAACAAAAGGGAAAAAACTTGCTTATGCAATGGAATTTCACACTTAGATATGATATCCCTTTGTCGATAAAAGCTGCAGAATTCTTGGATGTTCTGTCTTTCTTAATTGGTATGTTTTAGGGATATTTTCTGTGTCTGGTTCCATCTAAAATTTTATATCTTTATAAACCATAATTAATTGCATGCATGAGTAAGATTTGGTGTGATATTTCTATAAATGTGAAAAATATGCATTGAGAGAACAAGTAGTTAAATTTGTTCTTTCATAGAAAGTACCATATTCCATTGGCCAAGTACTCTAATTTTCTCTGATCCATTATCTATTTTCTTTAAAAAAAAAACTTGCTGCTTTCTGAAAGGGTATAATTATTAGTCATTCTTACTATGTGTTTTCTAGACCAGAAAAATTTTAAAATAGAGCACTTCATATTTTGCTTGAAGTTTTACAATGTCTAAATGAACTCCTGGCATGAATTAAGAAACAGATATCTGTTGAAAAAGTTTAAAACAGGCTGATATATAGTTTTGTGCCTTCAAAATGAACTAAAAATTGAGCAATGTTCAGACAGTACTATTTATTAATGCTGTGCTTAAAGATCATATTTTAAATTATGGTTTTCAATCTAATGGATATATATACAAATCAAAAGTTATGTTATAAGTCATAAAGAGAGTGCACAATTATGATAATGTAGATAATAAGTGCCAAACTATCATGGCTCTATAACTTTGAATTAGCTTGTGCTAATTTGCTTGCTGCAGTAGTGGAGGCATTTATTTGACAAAATATACACCAGAATTTTGAAATGATAACAAATATTTATAGATGAAAATAACGTTACATCACATCATATGTTTTAAGTGATTATCTATGGGGGGAGAGGGACATAATATGTATCACAAGATAAAAAACTTGATTGCAGCAGAATGGGAAATGGACAGGCTATATTTCCTAATAAATAAAAAACATAACAAATGACTATAAAATAAAATATTATCATTTCATTCAGAATTTCCATTTGTGTTTAAGGGTCTGTAGCAAGAGAAATTTTTATTTATACAAAATTTGATTTATGCAGCATAGTCAGTATGGAACGACTGTATGAGCATGGGCTTGTGAGTAACACATAAGTGTATACTGTCCTTTTACTGCTTCAAATACATTCACAGTAAGTGGGAAAGTTAGCTCCTTAATGGCTGAGCTGAAGAAATTTCTAGAATTTTTTTTCAGAGGAGACCTTTGAATGATATTCAGAAAAGAAGTATGCAATATTAAAAGTACTAATGCCTAAGATGTTTCATGTCATACATATTGGACAGTTAATTTCACTGATAAAAATGTATTTATTTGAAAATATAGCTGGAAGTTTATAAACCTTAGAATCTGATTGTTTGGTTGAAATGTTAGTTTCAGTTTTGATGCTGTGCAACTCAGACAAACTGCTTATTATTTCAGTGCCCCACTTTTATCACAAATGATATATACAAGATGATAATTATCTATGAAAATATCAACTTTACATTTCAGTATGTGCATCTATAAACATAAAACAAATGTGTGATGAAACTTGCCATGTGTCATAAATCATTCTTGAAATCATTACATATAATTTGTTCAGCTTTTAATCTCAAATGCTACTATGACCCAAAGCATTTTCAATACACTGATAAGAAAAATATAAGCATTCAACATTTTTATTTTCCAAAAATAATTATGATAAATTGGAAGAAATATAAAATAAAATATACACAGTATGAAAATTGGGTGGAAGGACAGAAGGATACTGTAAATCATATATAAGTAATTGACATAAATAGGTGAGGTGTTCTAGTGAAGTGAGACTTTCAGAGTTGGTGAAGCTACTTTAATACCTACAGCAGGGAAAGTATGAAAAGTCAGAACTCAACCACAACCAAATGCCAATTATGTCTGATGTGATTTAAATTTTTGTGAATAGGAAAATTGATTTTTTTATGGTCTTTTTGAGACAGGGTCTCCCTATAGCCCCAGCTGTCCTGGAACTCATTATACAGACCAGGCTGGCCTTAAACTCACAGAGATCTACCTTCCTCTGCCTCCCGAGTGTTGGGATTAAAGATGTGTGCCGCCATGCCCAGCCGAAAATTGATTTTGATCTTTATGTTTTGTTGTTCACATGGATGAGATGAAGGGAGATGCCAGGTGCCCTTTTTCATTGGTCAAGTACTTTCTCAAGGGCTTAGTTAAGCAGACTTGTCTGCTGGTTAAAACAAACTATAAGAACCCCTGGAGGAGTTGAGTTTTGTTCACTAAACATCATTGTGTACTTGTACAGCTGTATATAGTAGATGTTTCTGAGTCTTATTATAAAATGTCCTTAGATACACTTTTCTTTTGAATCCATGTTCTTTCTATTAATAGCATTGAATTGCAGCACACATCTTTATATAACATATTCCCCCCCTTAACATGAAAATTTCTGCTGATGTGTTCCTAAAATGGATATGTGATATTGGCCCAAATAAACATAAAAAAATGGTTAAATTGATTTGAATCTTTGATTATTTTCAGAAGCATAGAACAGCCTGAATTTTTCTTTTAAGTCAATTTGAACACTGTATACTAATTTTTTTTCCAATAATAAAAGCAGTTTATTTTATGACCTTACGAGGTCAGGCACTAATCCAGATTAATGTGGCAAGCATACTACTTGAGCACACAGAAGAGATTTTATAACCCTGAATGTGGGTCCCTTCCTCCTTCTCCTCAATGGCTGAGTAATCAGGGGGGTGCAATCATACATGTCACCTGCCACTTATGTTTATTTATTTCCCAACAAAAACCATACATGGGTTATCTCCTGTTCATTTCAAAGCTTTTCAGGCACATGACTTGGTCAGGTCTTCAGGTTATTAGGTAAGCTTGACTGTTAACATTTTTTCTTTTTTTTATTTATTGAGAATTTCATACATGCCTATAAGGTGTTTTGATCAAATCCATGCTCACTCCCTCCCCTCCAACTCCTCCCATATCTCCATCACTTTCTTCTGATAACTTCATATACTCTTTCTTCTTTTCTTTTTTTTTTTAAATGGGGCCTTTTGCTACTCTAACATTGCCCCCTTCTGAAGAGGTAGTCCTAAAATATTTTAGGATTAGATAAAAGCTTCCAAATACTTTTGAAATTTTTGGCCTTTGGAACAGAGTACGTTGCTAAGAGGCCCAAGGACACTGTGACATTTAGCCAAGAAACTGGCTACTTTTCTTTGGGGTCTTTTTACCCTAACTGCCTAGCCAAATCCTACCTCCTATTCTTATCACACCATCCTCTGAAGAGGTTACCCAACTTGTGAATAGCGACTCTGGGCACAGACCACTCTGGCTTCTTCCATGCTGAACAGGGACTCAGGGTGAGGCAATTGGGGTAACTCTTCAGTGGGTCTATCTAAAAGACTCCGAAATTGCATAACTCTTATCTGTAGGGGGAAAAGAAAGTCCTTGACTGGTGACTAGGAGATGTGAAGGAGAAGTAAAGGCAAGAGTAATTAGCATTACAATTTTTACACAGGGAACTAGAAAAAAGTCAAAATAGGGCAATTTTCAAATGTTCATATGAGAGTCATTGAAATTCATTGACAAGGGCTCCCAGACTATCCCTCTATTGGGTTCCTCCTCATTTTTCTTTTGTCTGCCAAGGCTGGACTCAAGAGTAATGGATTCCAGATTTGCTTTCAGGCATTTTGATAACTGTTGGAGTGGTTAGAAACAGTGGAAGTTCCCTCTCGATATCTTCTAGATAGGGGGAGAAAACATTTTTGGTCGTCATTTTCAAACAATAGCAGGTTGTCTCCCTTAGCTACAGGTGGGCACTACAGTATTGCACACCAAGATTTGAAGTCTTACATCTGAGCAGCACTTTCTGATTATTAACAAAATCATCAATGAGAAGTAATTGTCTAAATAACTTTTTATATGGAATTAAGTCTTATGTCTGGTAAGGGTAATCCTTTGAACTCTTAAAAAAATATACTAATGACTTTACTCTTTGGTTATGCTTTCCTTTGGGTGTTTAAGACCATACTGTTGGCTCTAATAAATCAATTTCTACACTTAAGGTCGTTTGAGGATCTTCTCCTCAGGGATCACATGGGCTTGGGAGGAGCCCCTGGCTCCTTTCTTTTACCAGTTCCATCTATGTGAAGATAAGTAAAAGGTCCTGTTCAACTTTGGATCGCTTCACTTGGAAGCATGCAGGAGATGTTTCCTCTGAGTTGACCCTCCTCTTTCTAGACTGGACACTGGTTCAAGTCCATCTTGTGGGGTCTCCATAGCCTCCCTGACCAAGAGGACAGGTGACTCACCAAAGTTACAGGACATTTTGAAAGATGTTCCATAGTCCCCTGGATCTTAGTTGAACTTGGAGGGCAAGGAGCAAAAACTACCCTTTAATTCCCTCTCAGCTGATTAGTATAGGCCTCAAAGTATGGCTGTTAAACATCCAACAAGATTAGTTCCACCAGTCTGGTATTTTTAATTACCATGTGCTATGTAGATAAAGCTCAGGTAAAAAACCAAATGTCCTCAGATAAACCTTGATTAGATATAATTTTTTTTGTTCCTTAAACTAGTTGACTAAACTATGACCTTAGACATTTTAAGATTATATGTATATTATTTTTGCCTCATCCTTTATATTTCATGGCAAACCTACACAGACATTCATCACTTGCTTAGGCTTTCTTATTTTTTCTATTTTGGAAAATAGCTCCATTCCCATATCCTTTTAACATCTTTTACATTCTCATTTACTTTTTTTCTTTTTTTAAAATAATTATGAGACAAAATAGCATTAACAAGTAAATTTTCCATTTGTTGTGACAATTCTTTTCCTGGGGATACTAAGCAATATTTATTCCCCTTTAAGGTTCTAGTGTCAAACCAATGTTTGATTAAAGTTTTACTGGGGAATCAATGAATTTTTGAGCTTACTTAGATAACTGAAGGGTTGATGAGGTGTATGACTGACCTGAGGGTATGCACATTGGAAAGCCTTTGCCCAGCATGGGTCAAGCCTTCTTTTCATAGCCTTTCCCAGACTGGTTAGGATCAAGAGAACAAATGATACCAAACACTGGTGAGGATGTGGAGAAAGGGGAACACTCATTCACTGTTGGTAAGATTGCAAACTCATACTACCCTTATGGAAAGTAGTGTGGATTACTCCTAAAAAGCTAAATATGAACCTACCATATGACCTGGTTATACCACTCCTTGGCATATACTGAAAGGACTCATCCTATTGTAGAAACACTTATTCAAGCATGTTTGTTGCGCTCTTTCCACAATAGCTAAGAGATGGAGGCAACCTAAGTTCCCCTCAACTGATGAGTGGTTAACAAAAATGTAGTATGTTTACACAATGGGGCTCACATCAGCAGTAAAAAAAAGTTGATATAATGAAATTTGCTGGTAAATGAATGGATCTAGAAACTGTTATACTAAGTGAAGTAACATAGACTCAGAAAAGCAAAAGACATATGTTCTCCCTCATTTGTGGATCCTAGCAATAATCCTTTTTAAATTCTATGTCCTTTTTATAAGATGATGCTGTACATCAGTCTCTTCTGTATAAAATAACTACCATCATGATGACTTCAGCTGTGCCTGATTGTTAAACATTGTCACAATTGGGGTTCTTGACAGTTGTGTTCCTTCATTAAAGGAGGGCCAAGCAGGGTCATTGGACCCTCACTGGAATATCCAGCCACTCTTCCCAACCAACTATATGTAATTTGGCCCCAATCACACAGAGTCTCCTGGTTTTGGGGAGGTCTAAAGTATAATGTATACTAATTTTTAAAACAGAATTTTTCAAAAATATGGAGTAACTGACAATATGATGAAAATTTATAAAATGAAATCATTCAGGAAAAATAAATGTATGCATAATTTGAGGAATTTTAAAAAATGTGTTCATAATTTGGCTTACTTACATAATAGTGCAGCCCCCCATTTATGGATGTCCTGGAAAGTACATGCCCAAACATAAATCCTGTGACTTCCTGAAGGGCACACAAAATGACGAGAGTCCTGCCTCCTGATGTTCTAGGCCTATATATCCCTAGGTCCTCCCCCTCATGCAGCTAAAGTCAACTGATTGGATAGGAGAGGTAATTGGCTCCCCCCAGTCCTTTGGCTTTTTCTGAGGAGCATGGGAAGGAGATGGGACTATAGCTTGCCACTATAGAGTTTGGAGGAACTTCCAGGTAACATGATTTCAGGGATAGTTGAAAAGATAATATTTCTTCCTTGTTAAATCTCTTAAGTATCTCAATACTAAATAGAATAGCATTATATGTTTTTCTTTTGTGGGGTTATTTTATAAATAACTTATTCTTGACAATTTCATATATGTATATAATGCATTCTTAGTACTCTGTACCCACTGACCCATCTTATCACAACATGGGTGCACTTACCTACATGCAGGCAATACACACATAGATATAAAGTAAAAATAATTAAAATTTAAAACATTATTGAAAATAATATTTTAATATATTATTTAGGAATTTCATACAATGTTTTTTGATCCTGTTTAGATTCCTTTCCCATCTCCTCTCATCTTTTTTCTTAAATCATAATTTTGAATATACGTTTTATCTCCTATTAAATTGCCAAGGTCTATGGGATAGATAAAGAGTACATCACATCTGCACTGAAAATGTCCTAAAAGCCTCATATATAATTACAAGAAACTGTATAGAAATCCTTCATTTGAAGTGGAATAATTCATCATATTTTAATGAATAAGTTAAATTTGTATAATGCAATTGTTTGTATTTAACATATTATCATTATATGAGTATTTTCCAGCCTTATACATTAGGACATAAATCCTTGATTTGATTGATGGTCAGATTAAGTTTATGGAATAAATATCATGACAACTACCACTGCATGAATGACTTAGGAAGATGATCAAGTCAATTGATAGAAATAGTGAAAGTGGGACCTATGATTAAAAATTAGATGTTTGTTTAAAATGTCTAAGTGCATGACAAAGCACAGAAATTTAATATCTTGAACACTGATTTTAAAGAGGGAACCTCACTAGAAAATTATAATAAAGTATGGTAGAAAATTTAAAACAAATCTGGTCACATTTATGAAATTATTTAATGGTAGGAGCTAAAAGTTAGAAATTTAGTACAATCATTGCATTGCATAGGCTCTGGATTTGTTGACTACTGCTATCACACATTCTCCCATGTTTTAATTGTGGTTTTTCATATTTGAAACCAACTATCAAACACAACTTTCATTTCCGATCACATCTTTAATGGATCAGACTGGTATACTTATTTAACTGATTGAGGATAGGATCTCTCCGAAGGGAAGCAAAGGCACTAGCACTAGATCCCCAACTTTCTTTTTACTTTTTTTTTTTTTTTGGTCTTTTTGAGACAGGGTCTCCCTGTAGCCCCAGCTGTCCGGGAACTCACTATGTAGACCAGGCTGGCCTTGAACTCACAGCGATGAGCTTGTCTCTGCCTCCTGAGTGCTGGGATTAAAGGTGTGCACCACCACTCCCGGCCCTCTTTGTACTTTTTAATTTTCAATTAGGGTTTCATTAAGTAGCTCAGGCTGGCCTTGAGTTCAGTCTGTAGCCTAGGCTGTCCTGGCTCATGATACTGCTGCCTCATAATTTTGAGCACATGAAATTACTTGTGTGCTCCACCATGCCTGTTTAAACTTTCTGCATATGCTTTATTTCTTAGTTCTACCAGCTCTACCATGATTACCACATTTCAATTCCTGTGATAGATGATAGATGATGATAGATAGATAGATGCTAGATAGATATAAATGATAGATGATAGACAGAGAGATTATAGATAGAGAAACAGCTACATAAGCAAATGACAAATATTAGAAGCAATAAGATAATGATAAGAGATGTGCTCTGGCCAATCTAAGATATTTGACATGAAGCTCCTTCTCAAATGTGGACTGAGATTAAACAGGAGATTAAAACACTGCTCTGATATTTCAAATTATTTTTAAAATATTTTATCTGTTATTTTTTATTTTTGTGTGCATGAGTGCATTGCCTGCCTGTATGTAAATGCACCCACATTGTGCAATGCCCACAGTGGTCAGAAGAGGGTATTGGATCTCCTGGAATTGAAGTTACAGGTGTTTGTTAGCTACCATGTGAATACTGAGACTTCCACCTGGTCCTCTGCAAGAGCAGTCAGTGCTTTTAACCACTGAGTCATCTCTCCAGCCCTCAAATTATTGGTTTTATTTTTTTAATAATTATGAGCCTTTAAAAATGTTTTTTTATTTGTTAGCATTAGAGGATTTCAAGTCCCAAAATATTTAAGGGAATAAGCTGAGTGACCATGTTTAATTCCAAGCAACAAATTAATAAAAACATGCTTGCACTGTAGTTTTTCTGGTTTGAAATTATCTCTAAAGATAGTTATTCTCCACTGCCTATCAAATTGTGAGTTACTTCATTTATAAAGAGTCATCAGAACAATGATGCTGTGCTGAAAGCTGGCTACTCTTGGAGCCCCACATTGAAGAAGTAAACAAGAGACAAGTTTTGTCTGACACTGTCATCATCTTTTCCCTATGAACTCTTCAATTACAGTTGGTTAATTAGATTGAAAAGATTTCAGCTATCAGAAAGGCACTGTGAGGTAATGAGAACTAGAGGGAGGCTGGACCACAAATTAAAGTTCAGGCAGCTTGTTGAAGTTTGTAATCTGGGCATCTGTTTGGTGAAAAAAATGACAACTTTGCTAAAACAAGAGCTAATGGTCTATGTAATCACATATTTGATACAGCAAAACACAGCATGGTTTTGTGGAAAATGAGCCATTTTTCTATCTCAGGATTGTTTAGTCATTTTCAAGTAAAGAATCATGCAATTTTCTTTATAATTCTGCATTTGATATTTTTCTTTCTACTGTAAGTCTACATATTTTATTTTTATATGTAGCTGAAGTGCATGTTTTTAAAATAAAATGAGAAAAAAACTAATTCTTAGGAATCCATTAAAATAGGAACAATGTTAATAAGCATAATACTATACTAAAGGACATTTGTGAACACAAATCAGACTCTACAGGCCATCATGTGTGTGTGTGTGTGTGTGTGTGTGTGTGTGTGTGTGTGTGTGTGTTTGAGTGTGTGTAAGTGAAAACATTAATTTGGGCAGGGGGCAGCATATAAGGGGGGAAAGATCTAAACACCATCAAAATATATTGTGCAAAAATTGCCAAAATAGAATAAACAAACAAATGAACAAAACAAAACAAATTTGACTTGCTCTGTAGTAGAGTCCAGAATTAAGAGGTGGCAAATTTAAATATTGCATGCTCCCTATTTTAAACTTTTCATTCTTGTATAATAATGAATACATCTAGTTTTAAACAAAGGAAGGAAGAATAATTTGACAAAAAGCAATTAATCCATTCTGTTCATTTATTTGCGTGGGTAGTAGAGGAATATTTAGTTCCTGTACCTGCAATTTTACCTTAATTTTAATTTACCTAATTATTTCAATAACTAACATTAGTACAAGCTACAAATAGTGTTCTATTGGAAACTTCACATATGCATTTGGCTTTATGTCCACCACATTCTTCTTATAGAGGTAGATAAATTTGGTGAATTAATAATACAAAACATATTCATTTATTATTTTCTGAAGATCTTTGCAAAATGTGATAGTGTGGTACCTTCCCTGGAGCCAGCTGTGGTCTTGACTCACTGCGTGGTACTGGGCATCCAGTACTTGATGTTGAATCTTCCTTATCCCAGGCACCATGAGAGTATAAATTTCACTTTTCTACAGGCCTAATGTGCCTTAATCTGTGCTTGAGGGAAAATGTAAAACATATAATTGAACTTCTAGAAATAAAAGTCACAATCTAGGAATTTAAAAAAATAGAAGAAAAGAAAAAAAAGTGCTATAATAACTGATATAATTCTTAAACTAAAAGTATGTAATTGTATTTTTCAATATAAGTTCAAAGGTCTATAAGTCTACTATAATTTTTGAATATTATTTTGTGACATTGCCATACTGTCAAGCTTCAACAATTATAAATTTGCCACGGTTGTTGCAATATTAATATGCCATTCTCTCCTTTTCCAAACTCTCCAAACTACAAAAACTGTAAAAGAAAGTATGTGCAGTAATGTTTGATAATTAGTTTCATCTACCCTTTGCGTGTGTGGGGGGGGTACAAGAAAGAGAAATTAAATTTATGAATTAAACAAATATATTTTACGAAATTGGGTGCATCAGAGTTTGGTGCATACATGTTCTTGGTAAATTGTTCCTTTGATGAGAATGAAGTCGCCGTCTTTATTTCTTTTGATTAGTTTTAATCTGGTCAATTTTGTCAGACATCAAAATTGTAACACCTGTAACACCAGTAACATCCTAAGGTAACATCTATCCTTGAAGATGAGTTTTTTAAAGACAACAAAAAGATGTGGTTTTTTTGTTTGTTTTTGTTTTTTTTTAATCCATTCTACTAGCCTGTGCTTTTGAACAGGGAGTTGAGGCCACTGATATTTAAAGTCTTTACTGAAAGTAGTTTATTGATTACTGTCATTTTGGTTTCTTTGTATTCTTGACTCTATTTTGCATTTTCATAATTACACCTTTCTTTGTTTTCTTTCTGTAACCTCCTGGGTTTAGTGATTCCTGTCTTCAGTCTTTTGTACTGCTTTGAGTATTTTCTGTAGGACTTTTCTGGTGGATATGAATGATTTCAGCAAATTCATGTCATGGAAAATTTTTCTTTCCCTTTTGACTGTGATAAATAGTTTTGCTGGGTAAAGTATTCTGGGATGACATCCTTGGTCATTTAGAACTGTGAATACTTTGGTCCAGGCTCTTCTTATTTTCATAGTTCATCATGAAAAGAAATTGTAATTCTGATGGGCTTCCCTTTATATGTAACTTCTTGTTTTTCTGTAGGAGCCTTCAGTAGGCTCTCTTTGTTCTTTACATTTCGAGTTTCTACTATCATATACTGCGGGGGAGTTTCTGTTCTGGTCTGTCTGAATGGTGGTCCGTGTCCTTCTTGTATCTGTATAGATATGACTTTCCTTAATTTGGAGAAGCATTTTTCTTCTATAACCTGTGTCCTAGTTTGTTCTTCATTGCTGTGACAAAACACTCTGACCAATATCAACTTGAGAAGGAAAGGATTTATTCAGCTTACAACTCCCAGGTCGCAGTTCATCAGGGAGCCGAAGGTAGGAACTCAGGGCAGGAACCTGGAAGCAGGAGCTGGAGCACAGGCCATGGAGGAAAGCTGCTTACTGGTTTGCTCTCTTGGGCCCTGCTCAGCCTGCTTTCATATGCAACACAGGCCCACCTGCCCAGGGGTGGCACCACCCACAGTGAGCTGGGCCCTCCCACATCACTCATCAAGAAGATGCCCTTCAGACAAGGCCACAGGCCAGTCCAATACAGTCAATTCCGCAACTGAGGCTCCCTCAACTGAGGTGTGTCAAGTTGACACTAAAGCTATCCAGCACAACCTGGTTGAAGATCTGGTCAATGACATTTACCTGAGAATTTTCTCCTTCCTCTGTGCCTATGATACATAGATTTGGTCTTTCCATGCTGTACTACATTCCTGCATATTCCATTCCTGTTTGTTTTTTAATTTTTCATATTCATTGCTTGAGCAGTCCAGATCTTCAACTTTGTCATCCAGTCTTGATATTCTGTTTTCCATTTCATTCATTCTGCTTGTGAGGCTTTTTCCTGATGTTTCAAAATGGCCTATTGAAGATTTCAATTTCATTTTCATTTTTGTTTTTGTTTTCATCAATATTTTTCCTTTGTGAAATACTTTTCAAACCCTGCATTGTTTTTGTCATTTCTTTCGCCTTATATTTATATTTTCTTTAGCTTTAGTGAGGAGTTTATTCCTATCCTCTTTGTTTGTGTGTAATGTTCTTTGATCATGTCTATGATTGTCCTTTCAGATTCTGTACCCTGAGGTTCCTCTGGGAAATTCTCATTGTACTCTTCTATAGGACTGGTGGATTTTGTTGGGGACATATCCTCTTGGTTTCATACTCTTTGTGATTTTGAGTAGTCATTTGGGTACATGGATTTCTGTGTTGGGTTGTGTCAAATATGAAATCCTACTTTGCCTTGGTTTAGTTGTGTCCCCGACCGCTTTCCGTCTCGCCGGCAAGAACGACGCGGGAGGACAAGTCAGGATCCTTCTGCAGCAGTTTATTTCATAAGCCTCTTACATAGCATACTAAGGATGAAGACCGAAGACGCCGAGAAGTGGGAGAGCTGTTGCTTATATATGCCCTAAAGGTCCCATTTATGACGTATAAGAAGCGGATTGGTTGCTGGAGATCACGCCACGGGAGGAGGCGAGGGAGAGCAGGCTCTTGTGCACGCCCCTTATGGGTGCAGCAGGATGTTTACTATTAAGAAGGTCCGGATACCAGCGCCATCTTGTAATGGCGGCGGAGGCTGTGGCTCTCCACACAAGACCAGGAATGGCGCAGGGCGCAAACCAGGAGCAGAGAACAGCGGTGGAGATGGAAGGGTGAATGAGGCCGGGGGAGTCAATGCGCGGAAGGCTCCGCGATGGACCCACCCCGAGAGGCCTGAGGATAGGGTAGAAGGCCAGGAGAGTTAGCGGGTGGTGCAGGTCC
>NW_008352267.1:5523327-5572471 GCF_000622305.1 Nannospalax galili | reverse complement strand
CCCTCTATAGGCATTTCAAAAACTGGGAAGGCCATACCCAGCTTTTTCCTCACAATTTTAGGGAGGAGTGAACATGATGGCTGTATTGAATAAGGTGGGGGGGCAGTAGCAGCTCCCTGTCCCACAGCATAGGGCACTGGGTTCTTATATTCCAGTGGCCTGTATCTATTTTCTTCATAATTTGCTGCTTGTTCTTCTAATTCTATCTCTTCTTCTGGGCTTAAACTGCTCTCTTCTAACTGCAGAGCAGCAAGTTCCCTTGTGGGGTATAAATACCCCTTTGGTAAGTTTCTTCCCTGTCTAAAACCTGTTACTTGGTTTCTTGCTCCGTCCTTTTCGACAGTGCTCTCTCCCCTGCCTTCCTCTGGCTTACCGGGAGGTCCATTTTCACTTTGGGCCCTATTTTCTTTTGCACGTGCTCCCATCCTTTCACTTCGTTCGGTTTCTGATAGGCTGTCCTGGAGATCCTCTAGAACCATTTGCCCTTCCTCCATAACTTCCTGACAGTAACCCGCGTGGAGGCATAGGGTAAGAAGCAGAATTACAAAGGCTCCCATAATCAAGGCGAAAACAATTCCAGCAACCTCCATAACATCCATACCTCTCCGAACCTACCTGCAGTTCTGAATCCTCCTCCTGTATTGGAGGGGTCTTCGGGCGGCGCCAGCGATGTTGATTCCCGGGTCTCGGCACCAGCTGTCCCCGACCGCTTTCCGTCTCGCCAGCAAGAACGACGCGGGAGGACAAATCAGGATCCTTCTGCAGCAGTTTATTTCATAAGCCTCTTACATAGCATACTAAGGATGAAGACCGAAGACGCCGAGAAGTGGGAGAGCTGTTGCTTATATATGCCCTAAAGGTCCCATTTATGACGTACAAGAAGTGGATTGGTTGCTGGAGATCACGCCACAGGAGGAGGCGAGGGAGAGCAGGCTCTTGTGCACGCCCCTTATGGGTGCAGCAGGATGTTTACTATTAAGAAGGTCCGTACCGGCGCCATCTTGTAATGGCGGTGGAGGCTGTGGCTCTCCACATAGTTGAAGTTTGAATCTGTTTATATAATTGATGTTTGTTGTTTGTTTTTTGCTCAGGTGTGAATAATTGGTATGTGCTTCATGTTCTCACTTTTGATTTTTCTATTGGTGGGACAAGATAGTTCCAGGCTGATTAGTAAAGTACACTCCATCAGGCCAATCAAGGCTATATCCGTACCGGCGCCATCTTGTAATGGCGGTGGAGGCTGTGGCTCTCCACATAGTTGAAGTTTGAATCTGTTTATATAATTGATGTACCTTGTTTGTTTTTTGCTCAGGTGTGAATAATTGGTATGTGCTTCATGTTCTCACTTTTGATTTTTCTATTGGTGGGACAAGATAGTTCCAGGCTGATTAGTAAAGTACACTCCATCAGGCCAAAGGGAATTCAAGGCTATGATTTTCCAGTTGCTGGATTCTGGAGGGCTAGTGAGGGAAGGTCTCAGGCAGGAAGATCAGGCGTGTTTTGGAGAGCTAAGGCTGGTATGGGACACAGTGGGGCAGATCTGGGTTAGAAGGTTAGTTCAGAGATCTGCTGCAGGAAAAGCAGGAGTGGGCCTAGGCCCAAGACTGGGTAGTAGGCAGGTATCTGGTAGGTAGATCAGGAAGGGTCCAAAGGTAAGGTGGGGGTGGGGACAAATTGGTGAGGATCTAAGGAGCTAGGTAGAATAGGTGTGCACCCTGAAGCTGGAGAATGCAGCTGGTCTGAATGCAGGGGATCAGGGTCTGAGATAAGAAGGTAGTCCAGGGATCTGAGGGAGGAAGAGCAGGAGAATGCCTAGGTCCAGGGCTAGAAGAATGACAAGGCACAGAGAGAAAATGAAGCTGCTTAGGGTACAGGGGAATCAAGGTGCAGTGGACAGGGTCTAGCTTACTAGTGTAGTAGATAGGTCTCTGGCAGGCAGATCAGGAGGCCAAGGCAAGGTGGGAGTGGGGAGATTCTGTGGGGGGTCTAACAAACTAGGGAGAGTAGGTGTGGGCCTGTTGATTGGGTGCTTCAGTAAATGATGCATGAATGGAAGAAATAACTACAGCAAATGCTTAGGAAAGGGATGCTTGCAAAACCCATTGGTTGCGAGAAGGAGATTCAACAAATACAGGATGTGACCACTGATGAGATTAGAGTCCTATAACCTCTCTAATGAGGAGGGAAGCTGGGAAAAGATGCAGTTGAGAAAGGATAACTGAGATGTTGAAAAGATAGGGTGAAGGGGTCTCTTTCATATACATTTGATATAAAGTCAACATGTGCAAGGAAAGTAAAAGCTTAAGCAGGCAAATCAATTTAGAATATAGTTAATTTAGGCAGACAGCGAAAAATAAATGAGTATGTAGGGAAATTCCCCTAATACTACCAGACAGTATTCTACCTGCCTTTGAAATTGGGGTCCCAGGATATAATTGAGACTCATAATCATAGTAAGATGCAGCTGCAATTGTTACTGTCATCCTTATGTTTTCCCATTGCTAAGAGTTATACAAAGTAAGTTATCAATTTCTCCTTAGATTTGATTCAGTGTGTTGCCTATACTAAAGCCTAAGAGAGAAAATTGAGGATATCAGTTCAACACAAGATTCTCTTTCACACCTATACAACTATCTATCAAGATACAATTCTGCTCATTATCTTTTCTTAATTTTTTTCCTTAGTCCAGAATTTTCTTCAAATGAAGAAAAACAACGATCAGCTCAACTGTCTCAGAACATATACATTCTATAGGCTTAATTTAATCCTTATAATTCTTGATTTCTTTTTTAGAAACATTTTTATGTGATTTCACTCTTGAAATATCTGACTTCCTTTCTTTTATGTTATTATACTCATAATGTCTTCAGTTTCCTTTGCAGATCCTCATACTTTGAGCCACTTACATTCTAAAGTCAGGAGATATGCTAATTTCTATCTTCCTGTCTTTTGCTCTTTCCACTCAGACTCAGCCTTCAGACAAAACAAAACAAACAAAACACACACACGCACACACACACATTATTTTTATGGAAGTTTTCAAAGCACTTCATTAATCCGCATTAAGACAAATTTTAGGCATTAGCTTTTTTTTTCCTTCTCTCTCTCTCTCTCTCTCTCTCTCTCTCTCTCTCTCTCTCCCACCCTCCAACCCTCCCCATTTAAAGTATCCCTATTTTCCCCATTTCTTACTTGATAATACCTGTCTCTTGTGGCCCTACCTCTCTTGCATAACACTCCTTCTCCCACTCCCATATCAATACCCCCATTTTATCCATTCCTCCCTTAGTGATACCCATCTCCTACTGTTCTTCTCTCTCAGGTTTCTTCTTTCCCTTTATCATCCTGGTTCTATTCCATTTTCCTGGTTCCTGCAGTTTCATCAGGAGATATGCTCACACTTAAGGATTTGGTGCTGGGATTCACAGATGTGGGAGAACATACATCATTTGTGTTTTCTGAGTCTGTGTTACTTCACTTAGCATAAGAGTTGCTAATTCCATCCATTTACCTGCACATTTCATGATTTCATCTCTCTCAATCAATGAGTAGAACTCCATTGAGAAAATGTACCACATTTAAATGTACCACAATTTCATTATCCACTACTCAGTTGAGGGACAGTTGGTTTGTTTCCATCCTAGCACCACAGAGTCTGGATTCAGGCATTCAGGCAGTCTGCAAAGCTAGTCTATAGCTTTTGACTGGGGCTCCAGAAAGTGTAAACTCTAGAGTGGCTGGAGCACACTGTCAAAGTAAGAAACAGCATCTGCAACTTCTTTATGGGCTATCTCATCTAATCCTAGAATTTAAATAGTCAACTCATTTTAATAACTTGTATATAATGCACTTACCAAAAAAGACTTAAAAATTAGTTGAAATATAAAATATTCAGTGTATTTGGTGAATAGAAGAAGCAATGAATGATGGTGCCCTTGTACTAAAATAAATAAATAAATCAGAAAGTAAAATGCTTATTGAAGATTATGTTAAACTTGCCTCTCTACATTAAAAAAAAAAAAAAAAAAAAAAAAGCTGGGTTTTGGGCTTACGCCTTTAATCCCAGCACTCAGGAGGCGGAGGCAGGCAGATCTCTGTGAGTTCAAGGCCAGCCTGGTCTACATAGGGAGTTCCAGGACAGCTGGGGCTACAGGGAGACCCTGTCTCAAAAAGACCAATAAATAAATAAATAAATAAATAAATAAATAAATAAATAAATAAAGTCAATTTAAGTTTAAATTATCAAGAAAGAGGAAATAAAGCTCAGAAAGTATTCTTCAACATCATTATAAAATTTGTTATCAACTTCTGAAAAATCCCCAAATAGCAATCAATTTTTTGGCTTAGATTTTGTGTTTTTTTTAAATTGACAAGATTATTAAATAAACTAGTAAAATATGATTCCATGGAATTGTGTTTACTGAGTTAGAGATAACCCGTTTCTTTGTAAAACCAAAAGAATAGTAAAGTGCTGCTGTATGTCACAGACTCTGGCGCCAGTTTTCAAGATGTTTAAATTTAAAATGTACCCTTAGTAAACAAAAGAACTTGAGAAACTTGGCAGTAAGTTAAATGGTCTACAGATGCACACAATCATTTTCTAAAAGAGTCTAGTAATGAGGAATCTTTATTGGCTTCCATAGGACAGTATCTGTCCTTGTTGTTTATGGGTCTATAGATTTCACATGTGATATCTTTCACATATGTCCAGAGTATGCATTCAACTGTATTGACTTTGGAAATGTTATGAATATGCTTTATTTTTCATAATCATAGAAAGATAAGTGTTACTTTTAAAAAGTATTTTGTTTATTGAAGTGCAGGTTTATTATTTGAATAAGATACTTAATGCAATTTACATCTATATTCTACAAAAGAAAGTTTTTGTTTAACATTATCATGTACTCTACATTCCTCGTTGGAAATTACAAACATTAAGAAATCAGGGAAAATTTATATACCAGTCACATAATCATGGGGAAGTAATTTAACTTTAATTGTTGTCATGAGTATTGGACTATACATATATATATAAATATAAAATATACCTGCTGGAGGAGCTGACACAGAAATTAAATATTAATGGAAACAATTACTATAATGGAATCTGACTTGGAGAATGGTGCTGTACATTGTTTTCATTTAGACTTGGAATTATCAGACTCTTTGTTGTATATAAGGAATTTAGGTAGTCTTCTGTGAGCCAGGATAGGAACGGTAATTTATAAGATGATTCAGTAGGTTTCTGTGAGTTTTAAATAAATAATATACAAAATAATTCACTTATGTTTATGTTAAATATGAATATAAAATCAGAGGGTAATTATTTCCAGATGAATTATAAGTGTTATTTGGTGCATAATTAATACACAACTAATGTGCTTATGCTATAATACTAATAGCATAAAGTGAAACATAGAAATATAGTTAAGACTAAAGATGTATGGCCATGTGACATATATAAACTTCACGGATCATTTTTTTAAACTACAAACACCCATCCATATCCCATAAAACTCCTTAACTTAATAAAAAAAAATCACTTGTGTATGTGTGTATGGTATGTTTGGTATGCTTAGTCACATGTGTGGAGCCAAGGGTTGCCTTGGTCTGTCTTATTAGACCTCTCTTGTCTTCCTGAACCAGTCTCCACTTTATTTTCAGAGACAGAGACTGACTAAACCTTGAGCTTACTAATTCAGGTAACCAAGTTACCATGCTTTTTCAAGGAATCCCCTGGCTCAGCCTCCTTAGAAGTTCTCCTAGAATCTGAAAAATGGATCTTCTCTGTCTTTTGTGGGTGTTGGGATCTGAACTATGATCTTCAAGCTTGTATGCTAGGACTTTATCCACCAAACCATCTCCCCAGCTCCTGATGCAACTTACTTCTTTTATACAGTTCCTTGCTGGAGAAGACGTATAATCATTATTATGGGAGTAATCCCATATTTGAATTCTAGTCAAGACAAATTAATTATTCATGGATTGGAAATTGAATATTCCTTGACCTAGCAGTTTATAAAAAACCTATGCATTTAAATAGTGTAAAAATGTCATTTAGTCTTTTTCTAGCCCCCGGATATTTTGTACATATATTTACACATATGCATGTTATTTATGTTGTAATGTATTTTAATGTATGTATAATAGTTATAAATCTACTTAGAAAGATATTGTTCAATATTATTATTTCTTTCATTTCAAACTAGATTGAATATCAATTATATACTGAATTTATGTTATTAATGAAAATGTTAATATTTTAGTTTTCAATAAGATAAATATACTCTTTGTCATATTAATAAGGGACACAGAGTACTGCCTGAAAATACGCATTAGATATTGCCACATCTTACACACATACACACACACACACACACACACACACACAGTGACGTTTTTGGTTTATTAATTGCTTTGAAAGTTTATTGTTTTTAAATTTCTTTCATTTTTAGGAATGTCTGTTTGATTTGGGGGAAAATGTAATTTGTATATATGCTCATAGATTAAACATTACAATCACCCATTTGTCCAAAAATACATCAAGTAATTTTCAGTACATTAATTTATTCTGAGATATAACAAAAATATCCTTATCAGGTGGTATGTCACATTCCAGCCCTGATTCATTTTCAACAGTTTATCTCCATGAAAAGAAAACCTTTACAGTGAAGGGCTAATGAAAGACAGCAATATATACAATTTTCAACTTTCTCCCACTCAACATTGAGACCATACATATTAGGTATTAAGTAAGTTTTATCAGATAGTGTTTTAAATGTACATGATTTAATTTTATGTTTTAGGATTTATAATAATTAGAAATATAAAACTATTATATGCTGAATAAAACCATAACGCATAAATATATAAATAAATGAAAATATTTGAAATGATAATTTAGAAGCTACTAATTATATATAATCGTTGACATGCAAAGTTAATCAGTTATGCATATTCATAATACTTATTAAAAGGGCATTAACTATGTGGACAGAATTCTCTGTTTACTTTAAATCTAGTAATGAAACTTTCTATAAATTAATAAAAGTGTAGTTTTGTGGTATTTTAAGTATGATTCTGTGTCCAATAATTGTATGGGCTTATTATATCTGAAAATAAAGATTTTTAAATAACTCAAAAATATAAATCTAAAATAATCTATGACTAAAACACAGAAAATAATCTGAAGTTCTTAGGAACTTTTTAATTTTGTTTTATAAGATATTATATTATACTTAACTATCTAAATTCAGGAAATGTTGTTTAAGAAAAAGGTAGGCTCACATTCTCTTGCTTCATCTCCTCACTACGTCACTTTGAACTTCCATTTGAGCTAATATAGTCTTGAGTCTCATTGATAAAGTAAGGTATGTGATTTTTGTACAGTCTTCATTATAGAATATGACTATATGTTTTTATCACCTCTCTCTCTCTCTCTCTCTCTCTCTCTCTCTCTCTCTCTCTCGGCTTTGATTATCCAGATCAAAGGAAAGTTTGGCAAAAGTATTACCCTTCTCCAATATCTGTTACTTGATTTTTTTCATTTTAATTGGAATTCTAACTTTTACTTATATATATTTTGGAGGGAGAAAAATTGCATCTCTAAAATCCAAGTAAACATGGTCATGTGATTAATTAAAATGAAGAGGATGAGAAAATGTTGTCTCTTTAATTAGTACTTTCTCTCCCCTATTAACTAGACAATGAATGTGATAGTAGCTATCATTTCAGTAATTTTCAACAAGATAGTTAAAACTGATATCATGAAAACTATTCTCAAGAAGGTTGAAATAATGACAATGACTGTACCTTCCTGATGATTTATCTTACACAAGCACATGATCCATGGACTTTTTATTTCTGAATTTCTTTGTGAATTAGAGAAAAAACTCTACTTCAGAGAATTTTATATTAATAATGAGTTCTCCTGCATGGTTTTGCACTACTATACTCTTTGCCTCCTCTTTCACATATAAGGACTCTTAGGGCTTCTTTGGAACACTCAGATAATCTAAGAAAAACTGCCTAAATTGAAGGCCTCCAATTAATCACATGTAATGTAAGGTAACATATATTCAGAATTTAGGCATATGGACATGGGCATTTTTAGAGGGATAATTTCTACTTCTCACCAATGATAGAGAGTTTCATAAAACATTGCAATTTTATCTCTAAGTTACCTTTCTATGTTAATATTCTTTGATTCACTAGTTACATATGCTGCTTATATTACATTTTGGCTTAATTGTGAATTTTCATTGTTAATCATGAGAGCTACCTTCGTTATGCAATAAATATAAATGTTATTATAAACTTGAATGAAATTTACTTTAACTAAAGGTTTCTTAAACAATGAATAGCAAGTCTGTAGGTAAATAAACATCAGGAGAAAGGCGAGCTACAAGGAAGAGCAATGGAATAGCAATGACAAATTCTGCAGATCTAAACATTAGGCTGTCTTGTACTATAATAACTTTAAGTTTTATGTGCATTTTTATAACATTTGAAAATACACATTGAAATTTATTCATATTATAATGGATATTAATAAATATATTTGAATGTGTATATCTTCATTTGTGTATAGCTTCATTTGTGAATCACCAATTTTGAAATTTTGGCGAATTAATGCTTTTGAAAGTATAATTTTAATATCTGTGCCTTAAATTTAAAGCTCATATTTAGGATTGCTATTGATACAAACATGATTAGATTTTAATACATGTTCATGCATGAGAAGATTACTGAAATTGTGTACTACAAATGTTATCAATGAAAAGGAAATACTGCTTTTCTACATTCATAACACAACCATGAAATATAATTTAAGAAAACAGAAGAGGTTTTGCATTTGTTTGATTATTTGTTTTAGAAATGTTTATTATATGTCATTATTTTTGAGGAGATGAGAACAAACATTTACTCACCCAAGATAGGGTACCAAGGATAAGTTCGATATAAGGATAACATTAAAATCTAACTTAGTGAGCCAATGAACTTTATTGATGTTATTTATAGGAATATAGGTGAGGAATTATTTACAGGAGCAGATGACTGAAAGACAGCTGCATGGAAAAACTTCACCCCAGCTCATGAAAGCAGGAAATCTGGAGCTTGCACAACCTGCAGTGAGCACAACAGGTTGGAGAGTGTTCTTTTCCTGGTAGCTCACTTGGTCTATTTCTTCCTGGCAACTCAGATGGTATGAAAGACTTCGAAGCAACTCAGTTTATCTGAGAGTGTCTTCAGTAATCCTTACTGCTGTAATTAAGGAAACTCAACAGCCTGAACACTGAAATGTTTTATTATTTATTTATTATTTATTTAGTTATTGCTGTTGCTCTACCTACACCGCTATTTCCCTAAGCAATGTTTCAGCAATTATGTAGTTGTTCATTTTATTTTATTTTATGTGAATGAGTGTATTACCTGCATCTATGTAAATGGACCATGTGCATGCAATGCCTTTGAAGGACAGGTAAAGGCATTAGATTCTTGAAACTGGAGCTACAGATTGTTGTTAGCCTCCATTTAGTTGCTTGGAACCAAACCTACGTTCTCTTTACAAGAGCAGTCAGTATTCTTAACATTAATCCAACTCTAAGCAGTCATGAACAATTTTAAATAATGAGTTGAGTCTTAATCTGTATAGAATATTTTTCTCTTTGAATAGAAAATATTACAAGAGATTCTTCAATAATTAAAATAGTAATTTGCTCAACTTTTTGTTTTCCTGTTTCCGAGTTTTTTACTATGTGACTATGGAATAAGAATGATTTGACATCCTAGTATCTATTTTTTAATAATTATTAGAAAATACTAATTTAAATTTAGAGCAGTATCAATTGAATTCTTTGCACATAAAGCTCTTTGTATATGGGTTTTGTAACAGTATGGTACTTACGTAGGTTTAGACACATGGATATTATTTTTCTTTCTTTCAAAATATATGTTAAATGCAAATCACATATAACTATGAAGATATTTTTAAAATATGTATAATAGGAATATATTGAATTGTCATCTGTGTTTGGATTAGATCTGTTTGAGGGATGTTTTCTAAAAGTTTAACTAAGGACAGGAAAAAATAAGAACATTGTGTTTTATGAGAATGGGAACATAATAAATGAGGAGAGGGAGAATTAGGTTTTCTTTGTGCCTAAATAATTTTAGCCACTTTAGTGGCTTTTTTTAAACACTATTTCCTCTTACAGAAAGTAAGACGTGATGCTTTTATCACTAGCTTCCTTCTTTTTGTGTAATTTTTGTATCTAATATGTTTGATGAGATATCTGTAATGCTTTTGTGATGTGATTTCTTAGATAAAGATTAATCCTTAAAAAAGGATCTGTATTTGTTAAAAAGCATGCATAATGAAAAGATGTGAAAACCAGGCAATCTTTGAGAAAAATGTCATTATGCTAGCACATTTACTGTTTCAGGTGTGGTGTGCTTAGTTATTTCTTTGGCAGTGAACAATGTCAAAAACTGGGCATATTATAAATAAGACGTCTTTCAAAGTTTTAATTCTGAAGCTGAGAAGCTGGGGATCTAGCAAGAAACGTCCTGTTTGTTGAAACATGATGGAAGGGCAAATGAGAATAACGGAGACACAGTGAGAGGTATGTAAATTCCTAGAAGCTCAAAACCTCTCTTCATAAAGGTATTAATCTTATTAACTCTAATTACTTCCCAAATAGTCCACCTCCAAATACAATCAATACTTTAATTTAGTATTCAGTTTTCACAACATGAACTTTGAGAACACGTACAAAATGAATTGCTTGGTATGTTAACAAAAATGCAAAATGAAACACTTGGTATGTTCACAAAATTTAAATTAATAATGACATCATTGTCGTGAAGACAGTGAATATATCAATATCATACTATTTGACTACTGAGACTGTTTATTATTGTGTGTATCTTATATATACTGCCTCATCTCTAATGCACTTTATACTGGTGTTATTTATTTGACTTTTAGAAAAACTCTTGGTTTCCTGGCTTTTGAAACAGGAGCGGAGAGAAATTAGATCTCTATAGGGTTGATTATAGTGATTAACTTAAATGAAATGTGTATAATCAGAATCAGTGGGCACATGATCCAATTGAGATCAGACATAGTATTTTCCTGGTATTTACTTATTGAAAGTATAAGTACAATTTTATTTTGGTTTAATACTCAAAGTATGTGACAACAAAGACCCTATAGACCAGAAGAGAACAACTATGAATCATAGTTGATCTTATATGAATAAGATCAAAATCCAGAAGACAGGCAGAGAAGAATATGGAGTCCAAAGAAAACTCCAATAACATGGTGGAAGAGGGGCTATCTTTTTGTCAATACCAAAAAAAGAATCATGCTTTTGCTATAGCTAATGTAATTCCTGTTTAAAAGTGAAGCTGTGTGATGTCCTCTTTTAAAATTTTTTAATTGAATTTTTGTGTATTTTATATAGACTATCTCAAAAAATCTTAATCACCTTTCTACCCCTGTCCCCACTAGCATGCTTCCACAGCCCCCCTCCCCCTGCCACTGGAACCCATATACTCTGTCATCCATATTAAGGCCCAATGTGTCATCAGTGTCCCCAGATGTTCCCCTGAATGAGTCAAAGAAGCTCATTTTGCACCTGTCATAGATTATTACTAAGTACCACAACTGGTCACACGCAGACATTGTCTGTGAATTGCCCAGGCCTAAGACACACATCTACAATGCAACCTCTACACCTAAGGCACACAGAACATAGAACAGGGGTAATGAATATGATACTAATGAATCTATCAATTCTCATTAATGAAGATCCCTCATGCAACAGAGGGACAGGAACATAAAAGGTTGCAAATGGCCAAAACACAGAGATTAAGAGTCTGCAGATTGCTGGACCATGGCCAGGACTCCTATATTAAACTTCACCCACCCAGGTCTCAGGGACCATCATGGAAGAGGGAGCAGAATGATCGTTAAAAGCCAGGGAGAAAGTTCATGACCATAAGGAAACAGAATCCTACAAGCTCCTAGGACCCTGCTCATATGATTCTATGACAGTGGTGTCAGCATCCACAAGTTCCATGCAAACTCAGGCAGACAAAAACCCAGCATAGAACTGGGGAAATGAAAAGCAGACCCCATTTAGCTGAGGAAACATTAAATGACCCTGAGAAATCTTTGCTTGTGTAGAATTACTATTCATAGTGATATATTTTTTCCATCAGTACAATATCAATTGCAAAATTACCAAAAATAACAGTGAGGATTTTTATTTATTCAATTCCATGCAAAAAAGTTGTTGCCATGCCAATTGGGATGGGGAAATTTTCACAGGATCTCACCTCAAGATCAAGAGCTACAGGCAATCAATGAATACAGAGGTCTTCAGATTTTTAATATTCTTAGCGACTGTAGTAGTAGATGCTGAAACACTTAAAAGAGTAGTTTGCTCCAAAGAGAAATCCTTCTCTACATTCTTTACAAATAGATCCATGAAGAATGAAGAACCAATTATAACATCAGCCTGTAACCATCAGCTATTCTTCATGATAGTTTACTGCAAAGACTAGAAGGAGGCCAAAATGGCATGTTTATAAACCACATGATAATGGAATCGAGTCATCAGAAACTATGATTCCATTAAACAAATTAAAAATAAATAAAAATTAATGTTGCTAATATTGAATAAAAATAACTGCTGAAATCTACCACTTTCTTCACATTGGCATGTTGCCTGTGGTATTTAAATTATATTGTAAGACAAAAAGAGGGAAAATTTTACTCAGTTTCACAGAAGCAAAATTTCTTTCTTGTGATTTTAAACCTTCTGTTTATGATAAACGTATAAAACAACTGGCCTCTATGGTTTATTTATAGATAAAAATTCATGTTTCATTATATACCAGAAAAAATATGAATTATTTGAGTTGTACCTCTTGAGTGTAATTGCCATATGACATGAGTACACAAACATTTTATTTGCCAAATTAGGATTGTCAAACAACAAAATAATTTAGCTGGATATTAGTCACTGAGTTGTACAAGTTATTCAACAATGTACAATAGTGAGTCACTGAATGAATGGAAAAGGAGACCTGTTTCTAAGGCACACTTCATTTGAGCTTCTCTTCATGTTCTGAGAAAGGAGCTGGCAGAAAATAATCTTCAATAGTCAATCAAAATTCTAGGCCCTTGAAGTAATTTGTGATGGTAAATTTTTCATCTGTGGTAGAACATCTGTCATTGCACAGATCATTGGGGAAGCCAATGATCAAGGACTCTGGTGTCTACATTTCTAGGAGAAAAAAAAAAAAACAGACAAAAATTGAAAGGTTCTGTGAAGTAATTTGAGTGGGAGGTTGCAACTGAAGAAAGCAAAAAAAAAAAAAAAAAAAAAAAAAAAAAAAAAATCAGAAAATTACAAACTAAAAACCAAAAGGGACTGAAGCAAATGAGTTTTGTTAAGCCATCTTGTTTTAAAAATATTAGTAACTATTTTTAATTACTAAGCCACCATATATATTACAAAAGATTAAAGAGACATGAAAAAAATTCATACAAAAGAAAGCATATTTATCACAAGTGCTTTGATGATATCCTCTGCAAAACCATTGCTTGTTTGAATGCTTGGGGGAGAGTAGTTTCAAATGAAACTTGATGATCACTGTTTCTTTGTTTCAAAAGCAGTTACTGTCAAATATACATATAAATGAGAAAGTAAGCCTGGGCCAAGCTGGAAAGTGAAAGACAGTAGTGACCAGAAAAGAAGAAAGTCCATGTGTATTGCAAGACTTGAAACACTTTAACCATGGTAGCTAATAATCATTGTCAGATGTATACTTGCATCAAATCTACCATTCAGTTACATATTTTATTAGAAGAGAATTTTCCCACTTTATCACACTGGACTGTGTAAACATCGGTCTTTGAAGTAGACAATAGACAAGTACAGTGTCATGAGCAGTCCAATACTCATGTTCAAGAGGACAAAATTTCTTACTAATGGCAGGCATCCTTGTGGTAAGAGCACAAAATATGGAAAGACTTCCAAATGATTCCCACCATTGCATTGCAATAGGAATGGAAAATAGTTTGACTATGTGGCCCTGAATGCTTTATTATCCTAGAACTAAGTCTTTAGGCTTTGCAAATAGGAGGATTTTGATTTAAATATTCACTTTCTCTTACAGTATAAGGTAGGCCACATAATCTCCAAAAGAGCCAATATTATCCACTTGGGATTCTGAACTGTTTGTTAATTTGATATTGGCACATTCTTGATGATATTTTTAGTAAAGACTGTTGTTGATCAGATATTTTAATGACATTAATGAGGCAAGGCATTTTGCATAAGAATGTAGTGACAAATTGGCCTAGTGGCACACACCTTTAATCCCAGCACACAGGGCCAGAGGGAAGTGGATCTCTCTTATATAAAAGCCAGCCTGGTCTGGGCACTACTGGGAGACCCTGTCTCAAAGCAAACAAACAAAGAATGTGGTGCAATCGTAAATACTATCATTATGTTTTAAATCCAAAGGTGTAATTTAGTTATGAATACTAATAAATGAAGTCCCAAAATATAATATCCCTGTTTTTATATTCCCTAAGCTAATTTTAACATGATATTTTAGTAAGTGCAAACAAGATATCCAAATTAAATGCATATATTGACATGAAGAGTTTTCTGGGTAGGAGATCCTCTTTAAACAATAAAAGCAATACTGATTGGTTTAACTGAATTTTTCTAAGTAAAAAGGGAGAAAAATAAGAGAATATGAAAGAAAAGAGGAAACAGCGATTTGGATTCAGGTTATTTAAAGATGTTATAGAAAAGGCATGTGGAGATGACAGGTGCTGACATATTCCTCCAATACATTATTAATTATTTTAAAGTGTCACCTTGCTGTCAAAGAATGATCAGAACTCATGAATAAAATTATCTCCTCATGTGCAATTATATTCCCACAGTATCACTCATCTCTTTAGTCCAACATGAAACTCACATGCTTGAACAGTGGTTGATAAATGATTCCCAAGCTCTAAAATTCAGCCTTTATGTTTATATTTTGTGTGGCTTTTAAATAAATGAACACCTTAAAGAGTGCATTGTTTGAATTTAAAGTCTGAATGAAACACCAGGAGGCTGAATGGCAAATTAATGGTAATAGAGATTTTCAAAAAGCGTGGTTGAAAACCCAAATTCTGTGCTTATCAAAAGATGTTTTATGATTTTTTCAAATTAATGTCTTGCCTCTTTCTTGAAGGTTCTGTCAAATTGAATGCTTACATTCATGTACATTTTTTGTTTGTCATATAATTGTTGATCTTCATCTTATCTTAAAAATTAATAATAAGCACTCTTGAGAACTACTGCAATCTTTTAAACTTTTATTCTATCATTCCTCAACTGTCACAAGGGATGAATACAAATTGCTTAACAATTCAAGTGAGCAGATCTTTCAAAGAATGAAGAAGTGAAATACAGGATTTTTAAAAAATAATATTAATCAAGCATTATTTTCTAAACTATGGAATTTTGCTTGTGTTATGTGTATTTATCCGTGGATGTTCATGTGTGCATGTAGGTGCATGAATACATAGGTGCACCTGCCATGCTAGAGGACACATCAAGTATCTGTCCTCAAGAGCCATGTGCCTTGATAGAGATGTAAGATATATGTGTAGCCCAGAACTTGCCAAGCAGGCTAGGTTGGCGGTGCAGCAGACTCCAGGTTCTGCCCATCTCTGCCTCCATAGTATGGGGAGGAAAATGGCATAGCACCTAGTATTTCACATAAATCCCAAAGATCAAACTCAGGTTATCAGGTTTCCCTGGCTAGCATTAAGACCTGCAACTTGCTGCCATTTTATTTGCCATTTCCTAACTCAGAGAGGATAGAATAGAATGTTCTCATGGCGGTGGCAAAGCCGTTCAAACCCCAGAAACATCAAGAATTTGACAAAAGCCACATTTCTCATTGAATTCTGCTGGGTTGTTTAGAAAACAATGTAACTGTTTGATTACCTCACATTTCTATTTTACAAAGCAAAAGTTTTTTTTTTGTTTGTTTTTTTGTTGTTATTTTTTCTTATTTATGTAGTACCTTGAAGAAACAGCAGATTCCATGGAGAAGCTATGGAATGTCTTCTCTTTTCAAATATTAATCACAACAATATAATTTTATTTTAAAACTGAAAGAAATACACAGTGTAGAGGAGACCATTTATATGTCTTGTTTTACACAAAATAAGTGTGTGTATTATTATGTTCCTTAATAAACTAAACTATGATGGCATTGGTGTATAAAGTACTAACTGTATGAAGTTCATCTGGTGAATATTCATCTTGACAAAAACTGCAAGTAGATTTTTTTAGAAGCAGTTATTTACTGACTATATTGTTAGACAATGAAGTCACCCATCAATTACACACACTCACAGGTAAAAGTAGAACTGAAATGAGAACAAAAACAAAAGTAAAAGAGACACGTTTCTTTCTTTTAAAAAATGGCACTTTTTGGCAATTTCATACATATATGCTATGTATATACACCATATCCACCCCGACTTACTTATCCACCTCCTTTCTGACCTCCATTTTCTTCTCCCAACTTCAAGTCCTACTGTTTTGTTTGTTTGCTTGCTTATTTTTTTATTTTATTATTATTTCTTTTTTGAGACAGGGTTTCCCTGTAGTCACAGCTGGCTGAGAATTCACAGAGATCTAGCTGTCCGTGTCTCCTGAGTGCTGGGATTAAAATATGCACAGCCACAATTGACAGCTGTTCCTCTCTAATAACTCATTGGATCCAGTTACTGTTACCTGTATGCACACATCTGTGGAGTCAACCACTAGATCATGAGCAACATACTATGGGCCAAACTGAAGAAAACCGAATCTCCCTTCCCCAGCTGCTATAAACTACCAATAGCTCCTCAGTTCGGGTCCCTGAGAACCCCCCAATCTATGCTGAAATGTTGATTGGCTTAATACTGTGAAAGTCTTGCTCAAGTAACCACAGCTGCCCTGTTATGTCCAGAAGATAGTCTGTTGCCACAGTCCCCTCCTAATTCCTGGTTCTTGTAATCATCTTGCTCTTTCTACTTCAATAGTACCTAAGCTTTTCTGGGAGGAGTGGTACACATTTCATATTTGTGGTTAAGCACTTTACAGATACTTATTCTCTGTACTTTGGCCAGTTGTGAATCTTTGTATTAACTACCATTCAATACAAAAAGAAGCTTCCATGATGAGGGCTAAGAGGTACAGTAACACACAGGTGTAAGGATAGATATTTAGAAGGCAGTTTGAGTACATTTAGCAAAATAATAGTAGTAAGTTCTCACCTAAGGCCTGTGATCTCCCCACCATGGGTTTTGACAAGGTTTACAGTAATAGATATGAGTAGTCTTCTGTGGAACAGATTTTAAATCCATTTTGAAAGTTGTTGGTTACCCCCTTAACATTCACACCACTGTTGTACAAATGGTCATATCGTGCCAGTCCTGTGGTTATCATAGCTTGCAGAGATCACAGCTGAGTAAGACTGTTGCTGACTCATCTCCCCTAGCACACTACCAGGAAGCCAACCACCAGGAAGAAAGTATTCAAGTCAGTACCAGCTCGAGCTGCAGATCCTGTTACCTAACTGTGTATTATCTTCAACAATAGTGTCTTATCACCAAGTTATAGTGAGCAACTAAGAATATTAGTCATAGCCCATATTATTTTGGGGGCTCTCCTAGGACACCCTGACCAGCAATGTGAAGGGAGGCATCCCACATCAGACACTGGGCAGTATTAGAATCTGACACTATTTTTTTTTTTAACTAACTTACATCTTCTGAAAGGAGCATTATAACTCTTTTTTACACAAATCTATTGATGAAAATTTATTCATGTAACAAAGAAAAAGTAATAGGTATATTCCAAAATTAATAATTATATGCCATTTATGCTTTTAAGAAAATTCTGAAATGATAAAATTGTGAATTTGGGGGTTCTAAAATGTCATGGTCTGAAGGTCTGTCTCCCTTCAAAATTTATGTTTAATCTGTAAGCACAAGTGTAACTGTACTTGGAAATTAAGTCTGTGAATAGGTGATACAGGAGGAATGAGATAATAAAGGTAGAGACTTGATACCATAGGATGCCTAAAGAAAATACATGGAAATGTTCACAATGTCTCACATGGAATAATGAAGGGTGAAACTCATTGGAGAAATGTTTCCAATGGAACCAAGTGCTTGACACTTGATCATGAGCCTCCCAGATTCCAAAACTATGAGGTAGTAAATTTCTGTGAATTAATTTACCCATCTGGAGTCTTATGGTCATGAGAGCAAAGCAAGATATACAAATTAATTCTGTCATCTCAATTAATCATAATTATATCAAAATAATTTACTTCTTTAGATGAAGAAAGAACTATGAACAGAAATACCTAAGTTCTGACTAATAGTACAATGGCCATACAGTCATCATAGCTCAACAATAGATGAATATCTACAGCATATTTTCAAATCATTGAAATCATTAAATTCTATTGTAGTTCATACTTTCAAAAATATATAACACAGGATACAGCACAATGTCTTCCTCAGTTTTGTTCCTTTGAAGTAATATAGATAACCAATTTATCTCAAAGTTCTCAAGATATTCTTTATTATAAAGTATTTCATAAATTTTAATTCTGTGTTGTAAAATTATATGAGTTAAGGAAAGTTAAAATTTTCTGAAGAATTATTAAAGTTAGATTTTTTAAAATTAGAAACTACCATTTTGTGGATATAGATTCAACTTCTATTAACCCAATTTTCAGACTTCTAATAAGTACTAACATTTCTCTGGTGCACTAATTTTCTTCTAATAAACTAATTCTTCCCTGTATTTTGAATATGACAACATTGTAGCAATAATTGTCTTTACTATTTATGAAAATTGAACATAATCATAGATATGCAGCACTGTTAGAATTCGGATACAGCCCTAGTACTGCATATGGTGTATTTTAAGAGTGAAACTACCCAAAATATGCTGACCATTATCAAATTACACACATGAAGCTTAGCCAGACATTTTATCCATTTTCTAAAATGAGATGTTTTCTAATGCAGAAAAAGGAAAATTTCCACTGTGCATTGTCAGTAGGAAAAGTGCTTCAATAGTTAAATATTTGTAAACTCTAAATTTTATAAATTAATACAAAATGTACTATTATGTGTTTACCATCTATCATTTCTCTCTCCATGATCTATCAATCATCTATATCTCTATTAGTATGAGTGTCACATTGTTATTTCAAAACATACTGAATTACTGTTACTTATCATGTACTGTGATTATTATATAAAAGCACATTAAGTTTTCTTGAAAAGTGACTATGCAAAAAAGAACTTTCCTTTATTCCACATGCTCACTTCATTTTGAAGTAGCAGAATCAGGAAAATGGGTAACTTTAGTACACAAGTGATTTTAGAATTCAAATCATGTGACGGCAAATGCCTATAATTCCAGCTACTGGGGAAAATGAGGGGGTGATGTCAACAGTGCCAGACTGGCCTGAAGGCTAATGGAGAAGAACGCAACTCTTGTAGACCTCAGTCTTGTGTGATGATAGTATGAAAATGAGCATTTTGAATTTAGCTTAGAATATATGAGTGTGGTGTGGAGACATGGCTCATTGGTTAAGAGCAATGATGGCTCTTTCAGAAGACCTGGGTTTGATAACCAGCACCCACATGGCAGCTGACAAACGTCCATAACTCCAGCTCCACAGAATCTGACACGCTCTTCTGACCGCTGCGTGCATTGCAACATGGGTGCACCTACCTATATGCAAGCATTACGCTCTTACCCACAAAATAAAAATAATAAATAAAATATTAAAAAACAAAATACATGAGTGAGGAACATAATAAGCACTTGTCAGTGAAATACATACAAAGTTTGAGAAACAGACCAAGTTTAATTTTGGTTTTGTTAAAAGATTTGAAAATATCACAGGCTGCAAAAACATTACCATCAATATTTTTCATGTGTACTTTATTAGAACTCAGTGTACCGGATTCAAATACTTTGTGCAATAAAGAAAATGAAAGTAATAACAAAACATAAAAGATCAAAATGAAGAGATGAAAGCAAAATGAATACCCCAAATCTTTATCAGTGTTCTGAATTCATCTCTCAGAAATATTCTATCTCTACCTAATTTTATATCGAAATATTATAACCAAAACATTCATATTTTCTGTAAATCCTACCATATATCGTGACTGTGTTGACTTTTATTTACTTTGTTTTGAACTTTGATATTAACTTCTCTTACTCAGAATTTCATTCTAAGCTTGTGTTTGTGCTCATTTGCTTCTCTGTGACTGTGATAAAACACTGACCAAAAGCAACTTGGGGAGAAAAGGGTTTATTTCATCTCACAAGTTATAGTACATCTTTAAGGGAAGCTGGAGCAAGAACACAAGACAGGTACGCAAGGGACCCTGCTGTTAGAACTACAGAAGAGCAACTGACTTTTTATATAGCACAGGAACCTACCTTGGGATGTACCGCTGACAGAGGGCACAGCCCTACTACATTATTAATCAATCAAGATAATGCTCCTCAGACATTCTCACAGACAGGTCTGATGGAATCAGTTCCTCAAACTCAGTTTTCCTCTTCCCAGGTGTGTCAAGTTGACAACCATGATTAACCATCGCAGTGTATAGATTTGGAGAATAATTTTAAACAGATCAGTGTAATATGTGCGCTTCTTAGCATTTCCGTGAAAGTAATTATGAATTAACAATCATGTGTATTTGTATTTTGAAGATGTGTTCATTACAATTTTTGTTTGGCTCAAGTTTATTCTAATGTAATAGTAACTGTTCAATCCAATCATCTCAATAAAATTACTCCACTGCATCTAAATGAATTGTAATTACTTTTATCTCTTATTGCAACTTATGAGCTTCCATATACCTTGAAGCTCCACTTTTTATATAAATTTCTGCTTGTCTTGTGGACTCCCTAAAAATCAATTTTCCAGGAAAAAGTAAATAATTTAGTCAAGTGCTGCTGCTATTACTTTTCTATAATCACCGAGCAATATGTTAAACACTTTCACAATTTTCCCACTATTATACTATACGCATGCTCTACCTACTTTTCTTAGCAATAAATTGATTTTCCTGCAGAAGTCAAGTATTTCTGATATGGAAACTCAAGAGTTATTATAATTCTTTTTTTGTAAAAAGAAATTGAATACATCAATAAATGTAAACTCCCATAAACCCTCAAAGTGTTTGCTGTGTATACATATAAAAGTAAGTTCCAAGACAAGACATAGAGATGGTCAGATATGAGCACTTAATGTTGGGCAAGTTCTTCTATAGTTACACTGAGGTATGTCCACATAAAGACAGTGGGAAAGCACTTTTTCATCCTTCAGTTTTATGTTCTGTGTGGCACGATTCAAGCAATAAATGAATCTTCATAGATATAAGGGTCTCCACTCAGTCACTGTGCTGTCACCCCATTATTGCACTTGGTTTTGATGTGATTAACATAATAAATGACATTAGATCAGCATATAGGAGAAATATTCCACTTTTTATTTTCAATATTTTTTCTTGCTTGACTTACAGTTGAACTAGAGAATATCCAACCCAAGGGAAAACAATTAAAGGCAATATATTACAATAAAAACATTTTCTACTAAATTTAAATGCCAGAAGTGGAATGTGTTTTTCCAAATAATTTGTTTTCTGAACTAGAAGTTTGGACAGAGATTTAGGAAAAAATTTAAAATAGACAGCTCATACTATCTGTGAGGTTCTTTTGGCCCTCAGTCTTGAATTAGAAAGGCATCATTTTTCCTTTCCTTCTCTTCTGTCTCTTTTGGATGCTGACCAGAGCCTATGTGTGCTTTCTTTGGTACTTTGGAGGTTTTCACTATTTCTTCAAAGTTCCTCTCCCAATCACGTGGCTGCTTGTTCATCATATGTCTGACCTCCATGCTGACTTAAACAGCATTCTACCCCTCCCCCAGGCAGCTCCCAGGATTTACAGCTTGACCCCAACTGGATTTGTTTGTTTTGGTTTGGGTTTTTTTATTGAAATTATTTATTTATTTACTTTAAAATATATATTTTATTGAATTTTCGTGCATCGCATAAAATATATCTTAATCATATTTAGACCCTCTTTCTTATCTCCACTCCACATAGCTCCTCCACTGGATTTCATGCACTCTGCCATATATGTTAAAGTCTATCAAGTTATGTTTGTGTTCCCAATGTCCCTTTGTGTAACTTCATCCAAAGATCATGTTCAGCCTATCTACTGTCACTTCCTTAAAGAAGACCAACTCTTCCTCACCCAGTAGTGATCAGCTACCAATAGTTTCTCAGCTAAAGTTGGGATTTTTTTTATCCATTTCCCAAGTTCCATTCAGGGTTTTTTTTTTTTTTTTTATTTCAGTTTGCATGGGTCTTGTGCGGGCTCTCATGAAACATAGTGGGACAGGGGGTTGAGAGACTATTAATGCATTTATCACTTATCACCATGGAGGTTTCCCTGTGCAAAAGTGGGCAGTTTACACAGAAAACCACAACTGGTCAAAATGTAGAGGATAAGAAACTACAAAATACCTTTCCCTGGATAGGACTCCTATATTGAGCCTCTGCCACTCAGGGCTCAGGGACCATTGCAGGAGAGGAAGTAGAAAGAGTCAGGGGTGGTGGATGACCACAAGAAAAACTTTTTCCAGGTGACTGGGAACTTGTTCATATGAACTCATTAATAAAATTTATCACATAGGCAAAGGCTGAGATCCTTGCCGACAATTTGAGTGGGTTGGTTCTGACCCCCATTGCTGTTGCAGCTCTGATCTCAGTAGATGACAAGAGAATGCCAAATTCTTTCTTCTCTCTGGCATAGAAGCTGAGAATGCAGGGGACTACCTGAGAGCACCCAGATCCTCTATCCATGTGGTGAAGGAAGCCTGAGTTTTTCTGACTGGGACCTGAATTGGGCTTCTGGGGGTACTCCTGAATAGCTGATCTGAAGCCATCAGTTCCCTCTAAATTAAATCTGAGAGAACCTGAACTCTGTACCAACCAGCTTTACATAACCAATAAAGAAAGGATCTAGGCACTCTGACAATACAAACAGAAGCATACTTTAACATATTTCTCATATCAGAATCATAAATAACAAAAGAAATTCACATGCCAAAATCACAATGAAAGAATAATAAAATAGAAAGCCAAAACTTGATGACCCACCAAACTCCACCAATCCAGTAGAAGAGTTTTACAAGGAGAACCCCTTAAAGGAAAACCAGGACACTGAATTTAAAAGAAAAATTATAAACATGATCAAGGAATTCAACAAATTTAAAGAACACATAAATAAAGAAACCAAAGAACTAAAAGAAGATAGGGATAAACTTTTGAATGAATTCACAAAAGAGATAGAAACAGTGAAGAAAATTCAGGCAAAATGAAGAAGGAAGTGCAGAACTCAATAAGCCAACTTGAAACAATAGGAGAATGCCTTACCACTAGCCACACCACTAGAATGAATGAAATAGAAAACAGAATATCAACATTGGAGGATAAAGTTGAAGAATTGTACCACTCAAGCAAAGATTATGGAAATTCAAAAAAACCCACAAGAATGAAATATGCAAGCGAATTGGGACAATATGAAAAGACCAAATCTATGGATCATAGGAATAGAGGATGGAGAAGAACCTCAGATTAATGGTATTGACCAGATCTTAAACAGGATTGTAGAAGAGGATTTTGAAAAATTAGGGAAAGACATCCCCATACAAATACAGGAAACACATAGAAAACCAAATAGATAGGATCAGAAAAGAAACTCCCCATGGCATTTCATAGTAAAAACACTAAATGCACAGAACAAAGAGGGAATACTGGAAGCAGCAAAAGAAAAACAAGTCACATATAAAGGAAAGCCCATCAGAATTACAGCTGACTTATCAGTGCAAACTATGAAAGCCAGAAGAACCTGGACCAAGGTATTTCCAGTTCTACATGACAATAGATGCCACCACAGAATACTTTACCCAGTAAAACTATCGATTATAGTTGAGGGCAGAAAACAAATCTTCCATGACACAAATACTTGAAAGAATTCATGTCCACAAAACAAGCCCTTCAAAGAATACTTGAAGCAATACTGAGAGGGGAGAGAAACAACTATACCCCAGGGGCAAGAAAAGAAAATAAATAAAGGTATAATCAAGGTAACACAGAATTACAGAACACAAAAAGCAATAAAAATGATGGCAACTAATAAACATCACTAAATAATAACCTTAAATATCAATGGACTGTACACCTTAGTCAAAAGACACAGGCTAAGGACTGGATTAAGAAATAAAATCCATCTCTTTGCTGTCTGCAAGAAACCCATCTCTCCTTCAAGGACAAGCACTACCTTAAGGTAAAAGTATGGAAAAGAATATTGTAAACAAAGGGTACTAAGAAATAATCAAGGGTTGCAAATCTAATATCTGACAAACTAGACTTCAAAGTAAAACTAATCAGAAGAGATAAGGAAGGTTACTCCATTCTGATCAAAGTAACAGTTAACCAAGAAGATATTACAGTCCTTAACATACATGCACCAAACTCTGGTGCACCCAAATTCATAAAAACAACACTACAGGGCTATTGAACACAGATTAACCCCAACTTAGTAATAGTAGGGGACTTCAAAACCCCACTGTCTTCTTTAGATAGGTCAACTGGACAAAGAATTAACAGAGATGTCTGAATTAAATGATACCATACACCAAATGGACCTAACAGACATCTTTCAAATATTCCACCCAAGCACCAAAGAATATATTTTTGACTCAGCACCCCATGGAACATTTTCAAAAATTGACCACATACTGGGCCACAAAACAAACCTCAACAAATGAAAAAAAAAAAAAAAAAGAAAAAAGAAATAATTCCATGCATTCTATCAGACCACCATGCAATAAAGCTCAAAATCAATACTGGACGAATCCCTAGTCACTGCATGAATTTGTGGTGATTGAACAACACACTCCTAAGCAATGAGTGGGTCAAAGGAGAAATTAAAATATAAATAAAAGAATTCAATGAAAAGGGCAATACAACACAACACAACCTCTGGGAATCTTTACAAGCAATCCTAAGAGGGAAGTTTATAGCTCTAAGTACCTGCACTAAAAAATTAGAAAGAGCCCAAATAAATGGCCTAACACTGAAACTCAAGACACTGGAAATGCAAGAACAAATGAAACCCAAACCCAGCAGAAGAGAAGAAATAACAAAAATCAGTGCAGAAATTATGAAAAAGAAACAAAGAAAACAATACAAAGAATCAACAAATCTAAGAGCTGGTTCTTTGACAAGCTAAACAAGTAGACAGTCCCTTAACCAAAAGAAAGAAAGAGCAAATCCAAATTAACAAAATCAGAGATGAAAGAGGAAACATAACAACAGACACCCAAAAGATCCAGACAATTATAGGGGAATATTTTAAAAACCTATATGCTACTACATTTGAAAATCTAAAAGAAATAGATGGATATTTAAAATCATGGCAACCACCAAAGTTAACCCATGAAGAGATCAACAGTTTAAATAGACCCATAACATATAAAGAAATTGAAACAGTAATCCAAAGCCTCCCAACTAAAAAAAAAAAGCCAGGCCCAGATGGATTTACAGCAGAATTCTATGAGACATTTAAAGAAGACCTCTAACCAGTACTACTTTAAATTATTCAAAATGATAGTAATAGAGGAAGAACTCCCAAATTCCTTCTGTGAAGCCAGCACTATTCTAATATCCAAACCAGGTAAAGACACAACCAAAAATGAAAACTATAGACCCATATCCTTAATGAACATAGATGCCAAAAATTCTCAAAAAAAAAAAAAAAAAACTTACAAACCTCAAAGAGACACACATCAAAAAGATCATTCAACTCTAACTGTAAACCTAAAACTTTACAGCTAATTTTGAAGGAGATACATCTTAGCTCTGGAAATTGTTATTGAATATGTCAATGCTTTTGTAATGAAACACTTCTTCTAACTGTGTAATTATTAAATAAATAATTTAAAAAAAATCATTCAACATGATCAGGTAGGCTTTATCCCAGAGATGCAGGACTGGTTCAATATACACAAGTCAATAAACGTCATTAATCATATAAATGGACTCAAACACAAAAACCACATTGTCATCTCAATAGACGCAAAAAAGGCTTTTGACAAATTTCAGCATGTACATATATTCAATGTCCTAGAGGGACTGGAGGGAACATACCTCAATATAATTAAAGCTATATACAACAAACCCACATCCAACATCATCCTTAGTGGAGAAAAACTGAAAGTATTTCCACTAAAATTAGGAACCAGACAAGGATTTCCACTATCTCCATTCCTTTTCAACATAGTGCTTGAAACTCTTGCTAGAGCAATAAGACAGAAAATTAAAGGAGTACTAATTGGAAAAGTCGAGGTCAAACAATCACTTTTTTTGCAGATGATATGATACTATACCTAAGAGATCCCAAAAGTTCTACCAGAAAACTTCTAGAACTGATCAACACTTTCAGCATAGTGGTAAGTTATAAAATCAATCTATAAAACTCAGTAGCCTTTCTATACATCAATAAAAAGCAATTAGAGAAAAAATACAGGGAAATGCTTACATTCATAATTGCTGCAAAAAAATAAAATATCTTGGAATAAACCTGACCAAAGACACCAAAGATCTCTACAATGAAAATTAAAAATTGTTAGAGATCTCAAAGCATGCTACAGAGCTATATTCATAAAAACAGCATGGTACCAGAACAAAAATAGACATACAGATCAAGGGAACATTACTGAAGATCCGAATCCGAGTACATGCAATTTCAGCCACCTGATATTTGACAAAGATGCCAAGAACACACAATGGAGGAAAGACAGCATCTTCAACAAATGGTGCTGGCCCGACTTGATCTCCACCTGTAGAAGAATGAAACTAGATCTATATCTTTCACCTCACACAAAAGTTAACTCCAAATGGATCAAACCTCAATGTGAAAATGGAAACCCTGAAACTATTAGAAGAAAATATTGGCAGTAAGTTACAAGATAAACATGTAGTAAAGGATTTTCTAAATTGGTCAGCAGTTGCTCAGGAATTAAGGTCAGCAATCAATAAGTGGGACCTCATTAAACTTTAAAGCTTCTGTACAACAAAAGAAACAATCAAATAAGTATAGAGAAAACCCACAGAATGGGAATAAAATCTTCACCAGTGACACGTCTGACAGAGGTTTAATATCCAGACTATGTGAAGAACTAAAAAACTAAGAATTGAGATACCAAATGACCTAAGTAAAAGATGGGCTAAAGATCTAAACAGAGAGTTCTCAAAGGAAGAAATAAAGGCAGCTAAGAAAAACCTCAAAAATTATTCAACATCTTTAGTAATTAGGGAAATGCAAATTAAAACCACCCTAACATATCACCTTACAACAATCAGACTGGCTAAAATCAAGAGAACAAATAATACCAAATGCTGGCCAGGATGTGGAGAAAGGGGAATGCTCATTCACTGCTGGTAGGATTGCAAACACTTGCAACCTCTATGGAAAACAGTGTAGAGAACTCTTAAAAAACTAAAAATCAACCTACCATATGACCTGGTTATAGCACTCCTTGGCATATACCCGAAGAACTCATCTTATTGTAGAGACACTTGTACAACCATGTTTGTTTCTGCTCTTTTCACAATAGCTAAGAGATTGAATCAACCTAAGTGTCCCTCAGCTGACTAGTGGTTAACAAAAATGTGGTATATTTACAGAATGGAGTTCTATTCAGCAGTAAAGAAAGATGAAAACATGAAATTTGCAAGTAAATGGACAGATCTAGAAACTGTTACACTAAGTGAAGTAACACAGGCTCAGAAAAACAAATGATGTATGTTCTCCCTCATATGTGACTCCTAGCACCAAATCCTTTTAAATTCCATGTCCTTTTAATAAGATGATGCTATACAGCAGTCCCTTCTGCATGAAATAACTACCATCATCATGACTTCAGCTGAGCCTGAAATCTAAACATAGTCACAATTGGGCTTGTTGAGGATTATGGGTGTGTGGGGATCTCAGGGCGCCAGCTGCTGGGCATGGGCGCCGGTCTCCTGCATGCACCTGGGGTGCAGTGGGTCCCGTACTGCATTGCCGTGGGTCTCTGCTACCGGAGCTGGCGGCTCTAGGACTGCTGTCAGCTGCCCGGTTGGGTTCCGTTTCAATTTCCCCCATGCACTCTCCCTCTAAGTTCGAGACCTGTTGGCCACCAGGTCATGAGGGGAGGTGCGAGAAACGGCAAAAGCAGGGTCTTCGTGAGTTGCTGATGGAAGGATAGCCCCCCCCGGGGAGACTGGATCACAGGATTTAGTGTTACAGCTTCAGACAAGTGACTCAGCTCAGATCTCAGTGATTCAGCTTCAGCTCCAGCTTTATTGGGGTAAAACTAGGACTATTTATAGTGTGGAGACAGTAGAAGAAGCCTTAGCTGATAGGTACTCCTGGAATGCTTCATTTACATAGGGCGGTGGGCTTCTATCAGGCTATCAGACAATGCCTGATTAAAACCTGGTAGCTCCTGTGCCGGAGGGCATGTATCTTGTGACGGGCACTTCAAAAGTAAGTCAGGGAGGAGAGCAGAAGGAGTCTCCTCATTCGTGCCGAGCCAGCTTGTGGCTATCTGGACATGGGGAGACTGCTACCCTAAACAGCAGGGGTCCCCAACAGATGATTGTGCTCATTCATTAAAGGAGTGCCAAGCAGGGTCATTGGACCCTCCCTGGATCATCCAGCCACTCCTCCCAGCCAACTGCTTGTAATTTGGTCATAATCACACATGGCCTCCTGGATTTGGGGAGGGCTAAAGTATACAATCTGGGGAAGGCTCGGAAGAGAAGGCATCACCCATGCTTTTAAAGGCTTTTCTGTGTGAATACCCTCATGTCATACATACACCTCAGAAACTCCTCAGTT
Source organism: Nannospalax galili (assembly GCF_000622305.1). Classification (NCBI taxonomy): domain Eukaryota; kingdom Metazoa; phylum Chordata; class Mammalia; order Rodentia; family Spalacidae; genus Nannospalax; species Nannospalax galili. The sequence goes on along the minus strand of NW_008352267.1, from coordinate 5,543,390 downwards.
ATCTTAGTAAGCTCAATAAATTCATGGTTCCCCAGTAAAACTTTAATCAAACATTGACTTGACACTAGAACCTTTAAAGGGAACAAGCATTGCTTAGCATCCCCAGAAAAAGAACAGCAGATGGAAAATTTGTTTGTTAATGCTATTATGTCTCATAATTACTTCAAAAAAAAGGAAAATGAGAATATAAAAGATGTTAAAAGGATATGGGAATGGAGATATTTTCCAAAATAGACAGTAAAAATGAGAAAGCCTAAGCAAGTGATAAATGTCTGTGTAGGTGAGTTAGGATATACAAAGAATGAGGTAAAAATAGTATACCCCTAATTTTAAAATTTCTATGTTCATAGTTTAGTCAACTAGTTTAAGGAACAAAATATAGATCTAGTCAAGGTTTATCTGAGAATATTTATTTTTTTACACATGCTTTATCTACATAGCACATGATAATTAAAAGTACCTGACTGGCGGAACTAAACTTATTGAATCTTTAACAGCCATGGTTTGAGGCCTATACTAATGTGGTCAGAGGGACTTAAAGGACAGTTTTTGCCTCTTGAACTCTAAGGTTGACTAAGTTCCAGGGGACGAAGGAACATCTCCCAAAATGTCCTGTAGCTGTAGTGAGTCACCTGTCCTCTTGTTCACAGAGGACATGGAGACCCCATGAGATGGTCTTGAACCAGTGTCCAGTCTAGAAAGAGAAAGGTCAACTCAGAGGAAACATATCATTCATGCTTCCAAGTGAAGCCAGACATTGTTAAGAAGCACATTTGACATATCTTCATATAAATGGACCTGGTAAAAGATGGAGCCAGGCTGTCCTCCCAAGCCTATATGACCCCTGGGGAACAGATCCTCAAATGACCTTAAGTGTAAAAATAAATTGATTTATTTGGGCCAACTGTATGGCCTTAAACAGCGAAAAGGAAAGTATAACCAATGAGGAGTAAAGTCATCAGTATATTTCTTTAAGAGCTCAAGGGAGTACACTTCCCAGACTTAAGGCCTAAGTATATATAAAAAGCTTTTAGACAATTATTTCTCATTGATGATTTTGTTCTTAATCAGAAAGTGCTTCTCTGATGTAAGACTACAAATCTTGGTTTTCAATACTGAAGTGCCCATCTGTAGCTCTGGGAGAAAATCAAGTATTGTTCTAAAATGATGGATACATTTGTTTTCTCCCCCTATCTAGAAGCCTTTTTTTAGGAAACTGACACTGATTCTAAGTACTCCAATAGCTATCAAAATACCTGAAAGCAAGTCCTAAATCCATAACTCTAGATTCCAGCCTTGGAAGACAAAAGAAAAATGAGGACAAACCCAATACAGGGACGCTTTTGGAAACCCTTGCCTAGAAATTGCAGTGGACTCTCATATGAACATTTGAAAATTGCCCTGTTCTCACTTTTTTCTAGTTCCCTGTCTAGAACTTGCCTTTACTTCTCCTTCACGTCTCCTATTTAGGATTCAGAGACTTTCCTTTCCCCTTAGAGATAACAGTTATGCAATATGGGAGTCTTTTAGATATACCCACTGAAGGGGTACTCCAATTGCCTCACCCTGCGTCCCTGCTCAGCATGGAAGAAGCCAGAGTGGTCTACTGTCCTGATTCCCTATTGGTAATTTGGGTAACCTTTTCAGAGCATGGTGTGATAAGAATAGGAGGTAGGACTTGGCTAGGCAGTTAGGGTAAAAAGACCACAAAGAAAAGTAGCCAGTTTCTTGGCTAAAACTCCTGTCCTTGGGCCTCTTAGCAATATACTCTGTTCCAAAGGCTAAAAATGTCAAAAGTATATGGGAGCTTTTATCTAATCCTTAAAAGATTTTAGGGTTACCTCTTCAGAGGGGGGGAAAGTTAGTCAAAAGCCCCTTAAAAAAAATCAAAGAAGCAGAAAGAGTGCATGAGGTTATCAGAAAAAAGTGATGGGGAGGGAATCGGCATGGATTTGATCCAAACACCTTATTTGCATGTATGAAATTTTCAATAAATTATTTATTCAAATAAATAAATAAAATTTTCCTCAATCTCAAAAAATATTAGTTTTTCTAAAGCAAGACTTTTTTCTAGTTATGATGAAAGTTACTACTGCAGTGTGACTTAATGTAATTTTCATATTTGTGTGACAAAACCGAAGAACGAAAATAATTTTTTCCTTAATGTTTAATACAAAAGATACCTTTTAATAAGCATTTACAGTTAACATGTGTGTAAAATTGACCATGAAAATGGAATTTTTATGAAACATGAAAAGGATACTATAAATTCAACTTCTTGTTAATTCCTATTTTGTGATTAAAGCTATTTGGAAAATGCTGTACAAGTTCTCACTCTGATAAGCAGAATTAGAATTATGACATAGCTTTCTTCCATCTTTGGCTGATAAACTAATATACATAATGCTATTTCTTAATAATTTATGAATATGTAAAGAAATTGTAAATTTGTTTTCTTTAGGGTAACTTTCTTTTAGGGTACCTTTTTCTAAAAATTAAATCATTATCTTTCTACTATTTAGATTCCAACTATAGGAAGAATAGTCATATATAGAGCAATTTCGAATTGTCACCAAAGCAGGGGTGAAACTATTTGTAAAGAGAAAACCCTGAAAAATATTTCTGAATGTCTGATAGCATTTACATAAAATTTTCTACGACTTTATTAATAGCAAATTTTTCCATAATTTCAATTGAATTCAGTTATCGTTGAAAGAAAGGGAATTGTTCAAAGTCAGAAGAGCTTACTGATAAGTTTGATATATATGAGCCAGCCACTGGGAGACCATGGACTCTTTCAGAGATAATTCTTTGTGTATATGCCCGTTTCACTACAACTCACACACTGCTTCACATGATTCCTTCCATAACCCAGGGCAAACTACCTTTCTTCTTGCGATCATCATTATACTATATTGCAGTTTAATATTCTTTACAGAGTTAGTAATTCTCTGAAATTATTTCATTAAAATCTTCTTTTTTTATTTCTACTTAATGTCTCCTTGAAGAATTACAAGCTACATGAACACAAAGACTGTTCTGTTCTTGTTTTGAACTTCATCTGTGCTGCCATGGTCTGGCATATAATGAGCATTCAGTAATAAGATGCTAGGATCTTGCTACACAGCTGAGTGTGTGAAGCAATAAAGCAATAAGAGCAATGGCAAAATTTTAGTTAGGTTTGTCTTGTAATTGATTAAGGACAAAATCTGTATCATATTCTATGCTGAATCTGTAGATAATTCACACATAAATTATACTGAAAAACCAATAATATCCACTCATTTTAAAATTGCATGTACATTACTCTCTTATTTTCTTTCTTTTCTAGTTCTAGTAATATCAGAGCTCCTTGAGGATTAAAAAAAAACTGTTTCAGGTCTTACAAGAATGGACTCTGATGAGTGTACATGCTGTGAACAAGTACTCTATTATCTATTCATAAGATTGGGTGACAATGTATTTACTTGAGTCTAGACAGAGTTATTACTCCATTTTGACTAACTGTTTTTCTCTCCAAACAGTGTCTCAAAGTGCAATTTGATTTGAGTGCAAGGGAATAACAGATATGAAATAATATTCAATTCTAACATTCTTAGCAAATATGTGAACCTTATCAAACCAAGCATTTGAGTTAATGTTTATGAAGTAAATATGAAACACTTAAAGAGACAGCTTTTAAGTTGGGCCATGTTTATGTGATCTCCAAAGAATCCCACTTCAAAGTGTCAAAGAGTTCTTTGTACACAGGGGCAGGCAAGTCACTTCATTATTAGGCTATTACATCAACACATCACTATTCCTCCTGAATGCATACAGTTGATAGCCTTCTGTCCATTTTCCTGCTGGAAGTTTCAAACACGCCATTGAATTCTTCGTTATTTTTGAATCGCTTCAACGATAAAGTCTATTTATCATTTCACATTTTATAAATATTTCCTATATTACAAATCTAAATGCCATCCATTCATATAGACAAATTATCTCACAATTCTCCTTCAAAATATCTTTGGGTTTTCATGAGGGACCATTGAAAATTATCTTACTATCATTAGAATATTATTGTGTCATTGTAGAAAAATGACATATTCTGTCTTCAGGAAATGAAATGAATTGTTTTTAATACTTATTATGATATTGAGACAAAGAAATAAACAGATGATATTTCCCATTTTGTTGCAGTGATAAACAATCTGTAGAATGAGTTGGTATTTGTTCAGACGCAGGTTGACTATTTCTCAGGTGAATTCTTTTTATTCTCTTTAAGTTCTAAAAACTGTACTTAATTATTGGTGAGAGACATGTACATACACACAAACACACATACAGACAGAGTGAGAGAGAAAAAGATAGAGAGAGGGAGAGGGAGAGAGAGAGAGAATGTCTACACTAGTGTGTGCTTATGGCGGCAGAAAAAGAAACTTAAGGAAATCAGTTTTCTCCTACAATGTGCAGATCAAAATCATCAGATCGTCAGTTTTGGCAGCAAGAACCATTATTTTCTGAGCTATCTCACCCTCCCTTCCTATGTAAAGTCTTGAAAGCAGAAGTTTTAAGTTTTCAAATATTTTGAATTTGAGAATATTTCCATATGCATCAGCAGGTTGAAATTCTCTAGCCTAAAAATAATAAATTGAAAATTTTCCAATATATAAAAATTTATGATTATTGTGCAAATGACCATATAACATAAGATTCTACATTTTCCTTGTAGTATTTGCATTTCTTCTTGTTCTGAAGAATATAGATTTATAAGTTGATTAGTACTTATACTGTTCCAACTTCTCAGTTCTTGTAAATAGTACAGCAAATAGCATAGATGTGTAGTTATCTCTGTGGTAGGCTGACTTTGAGTCCTTTAGGTGTTTACCCAGGAGTGGCACAGCAGGATCATAGTTGTACTTGTATTTCTAGTTTTTGGAGAACCTCCATGCTGACTACCACAGTGGCTGTGTCAGGTGCACTCCTGCCGGCATTGTGTCAGTATCCCATACTATGTTTGCATAGCTTGATTTATTTGTTCACATATTTTTTTCCTTTCTTGCCTTTTCCCTCTGAAAAAACTACAAAATTCATATTATTTGTTATAATAGTTGCTATTATTTCAAATGTAGATATTGCACTATATTCCTTATGTGGAAATGAAGAATGAATTCAACTTTTACAGCCAAAATAGGTTTTAAGAACACAACATAAATAACATGCAATGAAATATTTTCTACTACCAGGTCTGACTATTTTACTTCAAGCTTCACAAAATAAATCTTATAACATCTGCATAAAAAGATTTTCTAAGAACTCACATAAATCACAAACAAAAACTCATAGACATGTTGAATTGCTGGTTTTGCCTCGGTAACAAGAAGTGCTTCAAGATGTGGATTTTCTTTGTCAATTTTTTTTTTTTTTGCATTATTATCTCAGAGAGCACTGGGGAATAAGCAGAGAGATCATATAAAATTTTAATGTTCAAGCATACAAAAGCATAACAATAATAAAGCTTGTCAAAAGTGAATGAATTGTCCCTAAAACATTAGAAAGAAATTTTGCAAAGTTTATTCCTAAATGAGTTCTGGGTGTAATACTACACATAATTCACATGATTTTGATACTATTCTAAAATTCATCTCATAATAAAGATTACAATGAAGAGGGCCAGAATTCTGTAGCTGCTGAGTCCACTAGGCTGGGTACTTCAGCAGCCCCAGTTTGGCACTTGAAGGCCTCAGGGATTCCAGGGAAGTTGCTGGTCTTTACTCGATATTAGAGGGTGGAAGACAACGGATTCCAATCTCAAGAAAGCATGGAAGACCACTGGCAGAGAAAGCAGCCTAGCAAATTCAAACAGCATGGAGTAAAGGGAGACAGGCTTAAAGCAAGTTTTTCCATCAGACCACTTAGGATCGGGGCCATAGCAGGAAGATGCTGCCGGCTCCAGCACAGGGTCTTCCTTTTCCAGGACTTCAGTAAACACTCTTCCTGATATTTTTTCCTTCCCTAGGAATATTGCTTCATTTTTTTTCTGAATTCAGGTAAATAAAACAAAGATTTTAAAGATTCCCTGTGATTGTGCATTTATATCTGTTTTTAAAGTTCATTTTTTGCAAACAAAATGAGACAGGGTCTCCCTGTAGCCTCAGCTAGCCTGGAATTCTCTGTGTAAACCAGGTTAGCCTTGAATTCACAGAAATCCGCCTGTCTCTGCCTCCCGAGTGCTGGGTATACTAATTTTTAAAAAAAAAATATATATATATACTATTATTTGGATTATTTAATAGATTTTTTAAATTAATGCAAAGTCATTTTATTAAAAACACAAAGTTTACGCCGGGCGTGGTGGCACACGCCTATAATCCCAGCACTCGGGAGGCAGAGGCAGGAGGATCTCTGTGAGTTCAAGGACAGCCTGGTCTACGTAGTGAGTTCCAGAACAGCTGGAGCTACAGGGAGACCCTATTTCAAGAAGACCGAAGAAAAACAAACAAACAAACAAAAAACCCACAAAGTTTAATAGTTTCCTTAACAGCAAAACAATTTTCAATAAAGAGAAAACTCCTCAAAATTTATTTTCTTTTAAAATAACATTATTCTCTATACAGGGAAAAATAAGCATAATTCTCTTCTGGGATAAAAGTTGATATATGTTTTGATTTTATTTAAGCTAAAATCTACTAAGAATAAAGCCCAGTGGGAAATTGTTCTTAAGGTATTGCATCAATGTTAAGCTTGAAGTTTTTTTTTTTTTTCATAAATACATTCTAGATTGGATTTTTTTTTCTGTATGATTAAATGAGTATTGTGATACATGTAGTAATTTCCTGTTTATAAGTCCTAACCCTTATTCCACTCAGCCTTGTTTAGTATTTTATTTATATTACTATAATTTATTTCTTGTTTTTGGTAACATTATTCATGTCTTTTCCTGTAATTCATCAGAAACACTAGTAGAAAGGCCACACACATCTTAATTTAAAGTACTATCCTTTCCATGTGGGCAGAGGATAATAGGTTGTGATTCCAACCTATTGTGTCTGTTCAGTATGTTTGTAAAATTATTTTGTATGAAATTAATTATGTCTACATTTCCCATGTGTATGGTGATGGTGAAATAAAGTTATAATATATAAAGAAAGAGAAAAATAATGGAACCAACTATTAATATGAAGAGGAAACAAAGTTTCAAATGGCAATGTTAGAAAACAGCTCCAACTTGGTCAAAATAGTCATTTTGTTATATTTGGTACAGGAAGAACATTGTGGAGTTAGAGACGGCCAATTCTTTACCTACATAATTCTGCTTTTCTTTTTTAAACACACATCAATAATTTAGCTTCTGGAAAGGTGATCAACTCCCAGTCATAGAACTTGATATTATTGCTTGTTTATTATTACTTGGTTTCTATTGGCTTGTGTTTCTAAGTATTACAGTCAAAAACATAGAATCCAGAGCAGTTAACTCACTAAATTCCATTATTTTACAAAATATCCCCAGTTTTCAATTCCTAGGAATATATAATGCAGTCCACCCTTAAATGATTCCAAACATACCTCTCTTTCATAGGTAAGAATGAATTTTCTCTCTAAATTCAGTGAATATTAGAATCAGTGGAAAAACCATGACCCAACAATTGTTAATACTTATAAAGCTTGTATTGCAACTATCTGTCTAATGATAGAGATGAAAGAAAATAATTTCTCCATCAGATAAGTAGGAAAAGATACTACCAAAATAGTCTACGGAATTATGTTTTTCATTTTATGAGATGTGTCTATAAATTTAACTAATAATACTATTCAACCATTCGGGACTGAAAAAAAAATCATGAAGAATATAGTGTTTTGAATAAGAAATGTCCCTTATAGGCTTATATATATGAACATTGGTCCCTGTGGTGAGTGCTTTTGGGGAAGATAATGGAAGTTAGGAGGGGGAATCTTGCTGGAGGAAGCACTAGGAGTGGGCTTTGAGGATTTGTATCATAGTACCACCTCCTGTTCTCTCTCTCTCCTGGCTCTTGCTCTCATGCTTGCTCTCGTGAGCTCTCTCAACTGATCCTGTGTTCAAATTAAATGTGATCCTTCTGCTTCCTGCTCCTGCCTCCATGACTCTCCTTTTCCACTGTGAAGACTCTGTTCCTCTGGAAATATAAGACAAAATAAGCCTTTTCTTCTCTAAATTGCCTTTGGTCAAAGTGTTTATTACAGCAACAGAAAAGTAACTAATACAAAGCTGGTGTGGTGGTGCATGCCTTTAGTCCCAACACTCAGGAGGCAGAAGCAGGCAGATCTCTGTGAGTTCAAGGCAACATAGCAAGTTGCCTGGTCTACATAGCAAGTTCCAGGCCCCTTGAGTTCAGAGAATTAAAAATAACTTTAGCATTGATATCTGTCATGGCAATTGGTTTTAATTCTCTGAACTCTTGTTTTTTCTCTTTTTGATTTTGGATGTCCCTGTACCTCTACTGGCCTGGAACTCACTGTGCAGACCAGACTAGTCTCAATCTCAAAGAAATCTGCCTGCCATAACCTCTCGAGCACTTGAGTTAAAGGTATGTACCACAAGGCTGGGCCACTTTGGACTCTTTAGACAGGTACTATCCTCAGGTATTTTAACACCTGTCCTTTCTCAATCTTGAATTTCTGAATTTATAAAATGGAGCAGCTAGTTTCAAATAGCACTCAAAATTTCAAACAGGAATAAGCATTCAAAGCTGTTATAAAATACACTGATAAAGACTTAAAGTGTGACTTGGCAAGTGCACTTGCCTAGTATTCATGAAATATTGGCTCAATTCCCATTACTGTCAAATAATAAAATATAAATGTATTATTGGAGCAAAGTCTTTATATATTCTTATGTCTATTATCGAGAAGATAGAATATTTATGAGTACAATACACAGCATCTTATTGCTCTGTCTAAAATTTCTTGAGCATTTTATCCGTGAAATTTCATTACATTCTTTATGAGTAAATATCATTTATGATTCATACCTTTTCTGAGTCATTTCACAGATAATTATTGCTCAGTGATTGATTTTGTCTATTATAGAAATATGATTTCCAAATATTGTTGTTAAATATCGGATACTTTAGCTATGCATTCATCCTTCTCTTTAAACAATGATACTCTTTGGATTAGCAAGAAAATTCATGAACATACTACTTACACAAACTGATTTTAAAAGAAGATTTGCATATGTTGAAGCATATAACATATACACTTAAATCATTTACCATTTGAATAAAAATGGAATAAAGTAATTTAAACTAAATGATACATAAAATGTTATTAAAAAACAAGAAAATATTTAATCAAAGGTTTCACAAATATGTGACAAGTTATCTGAAAAATTTACTTGTAATCATTAAGGCTAAAATATAAACAAAGCCAGTATCAAAATTCTAACATATGACATTCAAATTAAATCAATTTAACATTTCAAAGGTACAATGATAAAATATATGACAGATTATGATGACAGAAAGGGCTACTGTAACAAAATATCTAAAGTTAAACAAACTCTATATGAATTTAATAATGTTCAGAGGCATTGAGTAGATAGAATATGCCAAAAGCTTTAGTGAAAAAGTAAAATTGTCCAAAACAAAAGGGCAGTGTTCAGTTAAAATAATGTTAAAATTCCTGGCTATATTCAACATTGTGTTGATTAATCTACTCCTTTATTAATTAAGAGCAATAATTTTTATGGTGGCTACTTCGTGAGAGGCAAAGTACAGGCAATATCTGTATAACTGATGGTTGTAAAAAAATGAAGGAGAGGAGCTGGGGAGATGTCTCAGCAGTTAAGAATAGTGGTTGTTCTTGCAGAAGACCTGGGTTCGAATCCCAGAACCCACATGGCAGCTAACAGTTGTCCATAACTCCAGTCCCAGGGGATCCGAAAGCCTCTTCTGACCTCCGTTAGCATTACACGACACAGGTGCACTTACCTACATGCAGGCAATCCACACATACACATGAAATAAAAATAATAAACAAAATTTTTTAAAAATGAGGGAGAAAGTCAGGAAAGTTCCAAAACTAATTTGAGTACAATATATTGAGAGGCATCATCATTCTTTTGACTTCATTTAGAGGAACTTTTATCTTTCCTTGCACTTCCAAGTGGCATTTTCCAATGAATGAATTAATGAGTAAGGTACCTTTCCTGGGAAATAGGGTCTTAACAAGATGTTGATGCTTTCTCTCTCTGTGAATTTAGCAATTTACTATTTCCATGAATAGGTGTACACAAAACTAACTAAGATTTCTAAATTGTAAGGAATAAAGAAAGGCTTATTAAGGGCTATTAAGACTTAGTAATCTACCAGGTTTGTCATCTAGCATAAAAAATTTAAACAGTATTCTAAATCTCGTATCATTTTTGAAATTTTTCCTTTATACTTGAAAATTTTAAGCAAGTACACAATGAAATATGATTATATTGACTTTGTTTCCTCTATACATGTCCCCCATAACTCCTTCAATAGGTCACATGTGCATGGGTGCTGTTCACATGTGCGTGTGTGGGGCCATCCACTAGGGCATGGGAATTCTATCACTGGGCATATCTTCAAAAGAGAATGATTCTCCCTACCACAGCAACTATCAACTGCCAATATCTTCCCATTGCGGGGTGAGACCTGAAGATCATATACACCATCTACTCCAGAATTTTGTGTAGCTTGATCTTGTGTAGGTCTTGTGTAGGTAACCACAGCTACTGTGAGTTCATGAGGGCAATCTTGTTCAGAAGAAAGCTTACTTTGGCTAAGACATTCTTTCCAATTCTCGTTTCAATATGTTACCTGAGTTTTGTTGGCTAGGATGGAGCTAGTGATGATATAGATGTCCTGCTTAGGGCCAAGTACTCAGTTTCTTCTTTTCAGTATTTTGGTCAGTTATATGACTCTTCATTAACTGCTGTTACTACATAAAGAAGTTTCTCTGAGCAAGACTGTGATCAGTCTAAGGTAACAACACAAATATTTAGAAGGTATTTTTAGAGCATGACTATTTAAAAACTGGGAGTTCAAATATTAAGCCAGGACAGAAGCAATGGGATGGAGGGAGAAAAAGGAGAAATAGGTTGGCTAACAAATAGTAAGACTGTATTAAAATGTCTTATGACACAAACTATTTACTCAGATAATTTCAAAAGATAGCTTAAATTACTAAAAAAAGAGTTTCAGTGCAATTCCTCTACATGAATGGACAAGATTATTCACAGAAAACATGAGCTATTAAATGAAAATCACAGAACAAGACAGAGGATACCTCCCTATGAATTATTAATCAGGGAAGTCCCCATGGTTTCCAAAACAACACAAGATATTGCCCTTGCTTAACTACATGGTAATACCTTACTACTGAAGACACACATTTTGGCATGGGACATAGAGAAATCAACCTCATAAAAAACAGGAAGCGTCTTCCCTACTGGCTAGCTTTAACAGTGCTGGAACTGCTCTGCAGGCTACACAGTGAGAAAAATGCATCCCTGTTCTTACCTAGTGCTAGACTTTGCATGCTGCAATGTTGATTTGCCTGGAAAGATGTGGCCATTGGAGCAATAGTGATATGACTCATAGGGCAACTAATCTGTTTTGATCAGATTTGAAACATGCTCCAGAGCACTGAGTTCCTGACTGGCACTGTAAATCTGGTTAAATCTCCACTGGCAGAAGATTTATAGGCCTTAGTGTAGAACTTTCTGTGGTAATTTTCCTGTCATTCTTTTTAAAGTTGAGTTTTTTCATTAGCAGTAGGATAAAGGATAGGATTAAAATCATTTTTAAAGCATAGATGACTTAAGACAAGTAGAGTTTGTCTCTTAAATATCAAGGATGTAAATTCTGCTTTGCATTCTGAGCCAGGTCAATGAGTAATTTGTAATTTGATTTTGTTTTCTTATATTATCCTTGCCTGCTTTAAACACAAAGTTACATGGCCTTTAATGATTATGTTAGTCTTTATTTTTCTATAAAAATTTTTCTGAAAAATTGTTTCTGAACAGTTTCTGCAAGAAAGAAATAATACTTCTTGACAGCTAGAACTTACTAAGAAAAACTATCTGGTCATAGTCGGTTTTTTGGGGGAAATGATTTTAAATTGTGTATCAGGGGAGAGCATGAACACTGTCCCCCACAACCACAAATTATGCAATTGAGTTTCCCACATTTGGGGAAATTACAGGGGTCAATACATATGGAGTGCAATTGTAAGCCTTGCCCTGAGAAAACCACTTTCATGATCACGGTATCTTAGTGGAGGAAAGTTCAAGACAGCATAATGTTAAATCTATTGTTTGATAATGACTAAAAACCTCTATGCAGGTCTACAAAGAAAAAGAAAAAGTCGTGGAAAAGAAATATAAAATGTACACTTTATAGTGAAAAAGAACACTAGGAAGCTTAATGTTAGATCCCTAGACTGAAATAAAAGTGGTAATTGTTAAGTCGATTAGAGACATTAAAAAGAGGGAGATTGCTCTCAAGGCAAGATCCCATATGGCCAAACTTCCCCATTGTGAAAGGAAAAAAACTAAGAAATCTGCTTCTAAGAAAACAACGGCATACAAAATTTGCTACAGGGAGCAAGGATCCATTCCTAGTTGACAGTCAAACTTGGCAGTGTGGTACATATGGTTCTGGTTTCCAAGATACTGGTTTTGATGAAAGATTGGCAATGTCATGTATTCTTCCTCTGTGGGTTCAGATTGCTCTGAGGACAGACAATGTGTATCAAAGCATTATCTACTAGGCTGGGAGAGACCATTGCACAAAGATATGAATGTGAACCCTGGGTTATCGTAGATACCCAAGATCTTGGAAATGCTACAGTAATGAAACATCTGCAAAGGTGAGCTGCATACATGAAATGGAACCAGTCTAGGTGAGAAATGGGAGAGACATATGTTTCCTGTAGAAGGTTAAAGGGGTAGAACCATCTTAAGCCCTTTGAAACTATAGTGTCAGATATTAGACATAAAGTTACAGAAGTTTGTGTTTTCCCTATTGTGTGTCATTTTGCTTTGGCCCAGTATTTCTTCACTATGCTCCATTTCTCTATTTTGGAATGGGGTTATATATTGTTTGGCATTTTATGTTTCAAATAAATAATTTGAGTTTTGATTTTACATGTGTCCAAGTTAAGAGGTTTCTGTGAATCTCAGAAATAATTTTGGATTTTTGAACAGTTTTGAAGTGGTTAAAGACTATGGGGCCTTTTGAAGTAGGGCTACAAGCATTTTCCAACATGAGATGTCCATGAACCTATGGGTCAGGGAGTGGAATGTGGTGGTTTCAATGAAAAATGTTCTCCACAGGCTCAGGTATTTAAACACTTGGTCCCCTGTTGGTGGCACTGGTTTTGACAGAAGGTCATGCAATCTTTCATATGGGTAATCTTGTTGGAGGAAGTAAGGGCAGGCTTTGAATGTTTACAGCTTTATACCGTATCCAGTTCACTTTCTCTGCTTCATGTTTGTTGTTGAAAATGTAAACTCTGATTTATGCTCTGGGAGCCTATTGCCATATTTCTTTTATCATCAATCCATATGGATCCATAGCAGACTTGGTCATAGTATTATATCACATCAACAAAAAGTAACTAATATATACATACATTAGTTTTTTATATATATATATAACATGTATATATTCTGTTTCATCTTCATAAGTGAATAATGTTTTATTCATTGTTTTCTTCAAATTATGATTCATATCATTACTTGCTACTATCATTCCACCCCAACATATATACATAGGCTTAAGAAAGTGACGTAGAGTCATAAGTTGTAGATCACACTAGTAAACGCTGGAAATATAGATTCTCAAGTGTTGAAGATTTGTAAGTTGAGGCCAACTTGAACTATAAAGTGAGATTGTATTTCAAAGAACTTAAGAATCAGAGATGTATTACCACTCTAGGTGGTAGAATGTTTCTCTGTTTCCACAAACGCGAGTTCAATCTCCAGAATATAAAGAATGTTAGAAATAAAATCTGAGGTTCAAGACCCCACAAATACCACACAAAAGGCAGAGGAACAAAATAAAAGTAACTCAGCATAGCAGTTTTTACTTTTGAAAAAGGGTGTTTTACCTCATTCTGGTAGCAAGCAACCACATTGAATGGGAAACATGATGGGTTTATCCTAATGCAAAAGTTTTGTTTTTCCTCCTTTGGATGTGATCTGACCTCACAGTATTTTATGATTGTCTAGATTTAAAAGAATCATTGCAAAGGAGGTGAAGGAATAAGGAAAGCTTGGCCTCTCCTGGCCATCAGTTTCCTGGTTGCAGCAGGGCATTTACATAAATGAATGTTTTGCAAGGTGAAAGAGATTAAATACTCTGAAATTCTCATAATAAAAGTTTTAAAGGTGTGGGACACTACAAAATAGCATTACAAAGGGTTACATTTCTGTGGTCATTCTTTTGGCAGAAAAGATTGGGATTGTTTGTAATTGTTCCCCTCAAGAAAAAAAAAAAAAAAGCCAGGAGTGAGAGGAGTGGAGGTGTAGGCCTCTAATTCCAGCACTCAGGTGGCAGAGGAGGGAAAATCTCTGTGAGGTTGAAGTCAGCCTTCAATACATAGTGAGTTCTAGGTCATCTGGACCTACAGAAAGACCCTGTCTCAAAAAAGGAAGTAAGAAAAAGAAAAATGTTGAAGAAAATAAAAGGATACATGATGGCCTCATTAACCCTAAAGTCAAATGACTCACACAGTATTTTTGGCAAATAACTAGACCAAATAATATATGTTAATATGCATATTTTGATCCAAGCTAGTGAAGCTAGTACTGTACACTAACATTTCATGACCTAAATTAAAAGATTTATACTCATCCCAGATAAATTAGCAGCTGGTTATGATTTAGTACTAATAACAGATGTTTGCCAACTAAAGAGGAGAAAAAAGTAGCCACAAGCAAAAAGAAACACTTTATGTCTCATGCTCATTCCAGGAGGAGCGTATAATTTGGCATGGATACTGTTCTAAATTGTATAACTAACACAGATCACCCCATGTTATTATCATTGTGGTGAAATCAGTTAAAATCCACACTCTCAGCTGTTTTAAAGCACATTGTCATTATATGTAATCAATATGTTGTACAATAAATTTCTTAAATGTTTTCAACCTATTTTACTGAACTCTGTAGCATTTGACCTATATCTCCTCCATCTCTTTCCACACCTACCTTCTGATTACCACCATTAAACTGTATGTTTCTAACAAATATAAACAAGACCTTGTGGAGTTTGTCTTTTCTGACATAATTTGTTTCACTTCACTAAATGTCCTCTAGAAAAAAATCTAAATTTATTAAACAGAATTGAGCCAAAGTAAGAAAGGTCTTAAATGTCAGTTGATTTATCTTCAGAGTAACCATCACATTACTAAATCATGCAAGGAAGTAAAAAGGCATTGATAATTTTTGTTAAGGAAATTTCACTTAGTTCCCTCTAATGTATGGAATGTGAATAATTTAATTGAGACTTAATAATGAACATGATAAAACAATAATAGTGTTAAAAAGATGAACAAGCTGTACTTCATACAAATACCGTGTTATGTGTATGAGTGTTTAAGGTTGGCTACTTGGGATTGGGTAACTTATCCAGGAATTTGACTCTAGAATAAACTATCCCTCCCTCTTTCAGCAGCCATTTATTACGTGTAACTGTTCATCTACGGTTGGGATTGTGTGAAATTTTCCCCATGTACTTTGGCATGTCAAGTAGTATCATTATATAGTCCTTTTATTGGAACCCATATTGCTTAGATTTCACAGGTGCAGTTTTCCTATCATGACTAGAATACAGTATCTAGCAGCAAGTGCCATGATTTTTCTGGCCTTTATAGTCTTTCCTCCTCCTCTTCCATGATGTTCTTTGAGCCTTACATTGGAGATACATTGTAGATGTATCAATTATGTGTAGGCACTGTAAAGTTGCTTATTCTATGTATTTGGATAAGTACTGAAACTTTTGAATACTCTACATCTGTTGCAAAAAGAAGCTTCTTTGATGAGTGGCAAAAGCTACAGGTGGTTATGAATATAAGGATAACTATTTAGAATATAGAAATAAATTAGATTGCTTTAAGAAAGTGGCAATAGTAGGTTCTCCACAAGGGTGTATGATCTCTTCAACCATAGGTAATTGGATCTCTTTGCAGTACTGATTTTCTCCTATGGCACAGACCTTAAGTCCAATTAAATGGCAGTGGATTACCACCAAGATAAAAATGCCACTTGTACCACATATGGGTATTTTAGATGGACTGGTCTTTGGTGTGGTTCATAGGCTTCATAGCCTATGTAAGTTTTGCAGATTAAGATCATTGATTGATTTTTCACCCTTGTACACTATTGTAGTTTGTTTACAATTGCTGCGACAGAAATATTGACCAAAATCAACTTGGTTAGGAAAGAGTTTATTTTCCCTACAGCACAGTTCAACACCAAGGGAAGCCAAGGCAAGAACTCAGAGCAGGAGCCTGGAACACAGACCATGGAGGAGTGCTGCTTTCTGACTTGATCTCCTGGCCCATGCTCAGCCTGCTTTCTTATACAGTACAGGACCACCTTCCCAGGGATGACACCACACAAAGTGGGCTAGGCCCTCCCACATCACTCACCAATCAAGAAAATGTCCAGAGACATTGCCACAGGCCAATTCAGTGGAAACAATTCCTCAATGGAGATTTCTTCTACCCAGGTGTGTCAAGGTGACAAGTGAAGCTATCCTGCACAAACACTTTACAGCAGCTTCTTATACTATGAGAGCGAGTCTTCAGTTCAGTTCAGGATACATTTTTCCAAGTCCTGTGTTCATAGTGTATGGCATCTTCAAGAATAGTAACTTGCCTTCAACTCCCAGAGGCAGTCAAGGGCTATGGGAATAGTCCATATTATTTTGGCAATCTTTTGGACTGCTTTGGTTAATAAGTAGAAGAGAGGTTCTCTATGCCTGGCACAGGAGTGTTTGTTAAGAAGCCTTCAACAAAACTTATGCACTCATATATATCCTCTATATATATATCTATATTTTAATTATTTATTTAATAACCACATACTTAGAAGGAGCAGTTCATTACAACAGCATTGACATATTCAATAACAATTTCCTGAGCTAAGATGCATCTCTTTCAAATTTGGCTGTAAATTTTTAGGTTTACAGTTGAATTATTACAGTTATACAATATTGTACTCAGTATAAACCCTGTAAGACATACAATTGAATGACTTTTTAACCTTTAGAAAAGATCTCCATTTCATTTTAAAATATACTGTTTCATACAGAAAAACTTCCATTTCATTATTAAAATACACAGTTTCATACAGAAAAATTCACTTTTAAGGCAATTGACATTAAGAAGTTTGCACATGCATCTCTAATCTCTATATATTTGATTATTACTACTTACAGTCAGGTACACTTGGATCATTGAATCCACTTAGCTCTGCCTGTATGTGCATGGGTGTAGGTAGACCAGGCTGGCCTCGAACTCACAAAGATCCACCTGCCTCTGTCTCCCAAGTGCTGGGATTAAAGGCGTGCGCCACCACATCCGGCGATTATTTCATTTTTTAATCATATTTTTTTTAATTTTTAATAACTACATGACTAGAAGAAGCATTTCATTACAGCTTTAACATATTCTGTAACACACTCCAGAGCAAGAGTACATCTTTTCACTAGTGGGTGCCAGTTTCTAGGCTCACAGTTGAATTAATACAGTTATATAATATCAAACTCAGCATAAACCCTGTAATACATTAAACTGAATGAGTTTTACCTTCAAAAAAGATCTCCATTTCATTTTAGAATATATTGTTCCTTGAAAAAAAGACTCATTGTTTTTGCTACTAACACTGAGATATTGGCACATGCATCTCTAACCTGTATGTATCTGATTATTACTATTCATAATCAGTTGCACATGGATGCTTGGCACCTGTATATGTCTATAAAGTAATTGGGTAGATTTCAATGGTAATGTTTATCACCTCTACTTATTAGCATGATGTAATTTCCATGCTTCCTCCTCAAAAATAATACATTTAAAAAAAAATTTTTTTTTTTTTTTTGTGTGTGTGTGTGTGTGTGTGTGAGAATATCACACAGAACATCCCAAACCATTTTATTCAACTATACACCCACTTCCCAGATGGTACCCTCCCATAACCTCCCTCCCCCCACTAGAGCCCTTATACTCTGATATCCCTGCTAATGTCTGCTGTGTTGTCAGCACCCCACCCATTCCTCACTACTTTCCCTTCTGGTGGATCTAGTCAGCCTGTCTAGAGGCATTTGTTTTAGGAGAGTCAGCTGTTCCTCTTCTAGCAGCAATCAGTTGTCAATATTCCTTTAGATAAGATTGGGGTCTGCTGATCATTTTCCCTGTTCTATACTGGGTTACTATCTGGGAGTCCCTTTGGCCATCCTGGCCAACAACTCAAAAGAAGGTATCTCCTATCTGGCATTGTTGCTTGTCATGTACCTTTAGCTATGCATATGGACTCTTAAGAAATTATATTGGCCCCTTTAATCTTTGGTCATACTTTCCTTTTGGATGTTTAAGGCTATAGAGTTGGCCCAGATAAACCAATTTATTTTTACTTTTAAGGTCATTTGAGGATCTGTTCATCAGGGGTCACATGGGCTTGGGAGAAGCCCGTGGCTCCTTTCTTTTATCAGTTCAGCTCATGTGAAGATAAGTCAAAGGTCCTGCTCGACCATGGTTGGCTTCACTTGGAAGCATGGAGGAAATGATTCCTCTGTGTTGACCCTCTTCTTTGTAGAATGGACACTGGTTCAAGTCCATCTGGTGGTGTCTCCTCAGCCTCCTTGTTCAAGAGGACAGGTGACCCACCACCATTACAGGACATTTTGAGAGATGCTCATAGTCCCCTGGAACTGGTTGACTTAGGAGGGCTAGGAGCAAAAACTGTCTTTATGTTCCTCTGACCAAATTATTATAGGCCTCAAAGTATGTCTGTTAAACATCCAAGAAGTTTAGTTCCACCAGTCTGCTGCTTTTAATTACTCTGTGTCATGTAGATAAATCTTGGGCAAAGATAAATTGATCTCAGATAAACCTTACCTAGACATATATTTCTTGATCTGCTATGTGTAATTTGTCAGTAGGTTGTAGAAGTAATATGGTTCCCACTGTTTTTCAAAACTAGCTAGGTATTATTTATCTCTTGCATTGTCTCAGCCCTCCATCATGGTTTTCCCACTTAAGGTTCCCCCATTTCCCCCATTTATCCCTTAATAATATCCTTATCCTACAGTCCTACCTCTCTTGAGATCCTTCTTTCCCTTTATCCCCTAGTTTCCTTGTATACCTTCCCTCCCCCCTCTCTTAAACTAAACCAATTTTTATCCAAATCTTCCTTATATAAGGCCTGTTTCCTACTGTTCTTCTCTTTCAGGTTATTTCTTTTCCTTTACCTCCCTGTTTCCTTTCCATTATCCTGGTTTCTGTAGGTATGTCTAGATATATACTCACTTATAAGGGTTTGGTTCTAGGATCCACATATGAGGGAGAACATATGTCGATTTTTTTCTGAGTCTTTTACTTCACTTAGTATAACAGGTTGCAGTTCCATCCATTTACCTTCAAATTTCATGATTTCATCTTTCTTTACTGATGAGGAAAACTCAATCGTATAAATGAACCACATTTTCATTTTCCACTCGTCAACTGAGGGACACTTAGGTTGCTTCCATCTCTTAGCTATTGTGAAAAGAGCAGCAACAAACATGGATGTACAATTGTCTCTGCAATAAGATGAGTTCTTTCAGTATATGGCAAGGAGTGGTATAACTAGGTCAAATGGTAGGTTCTTTTGTAGTTTTTTTTTTGAGTTCTCCACACTGTTTTCCATAGGGGTTGAACCAGTTTGCAGCCCCACCAGCAGTGGATGAGTGTTTCCCTTTCCCCACATCCTCCCCAACATTTGGTATCATTTGTTCTCTTGATCTTAGCCAGTCTGACTGGGTTAAGATGAAATCTTAAAGTGGTTTAAATTTGCATTTCCA
>NW_008352267.1:5522247-5523240 GCF_000622305.1 Nannospalax galili | reverse complement strand
CTGTTCAGCTCCTTAGCCCATCTTTTAATTGGGTTATTTTTTGTCTTGATTCTCTGTTCTTTGAGTTCGTTATATATTCTGGATATTAAACCTCTATTGGATGTGTCACTGGTGAAGATTTTCTCCCATTCTGTGGATTTTCTGTTTGCTTCCCTGGTTGCCTCCTTTGATGTACAGAAGCCTTATAGTTTAAATAGGTCCAATTTGTTAAATCTTGCCCTTCGTACCTGAGCCATTGATGTGCAGTTTACAAAATCTTTTCTACACCTATATTTTGTCGGTTTTTGCCAATGTTTTCTTTTAACAGTTTCAGAGTTTCAGGCTTTACATTGAGGTCTTTGAGCCATTTGGAATTGACTTTTGGGCAGGGTGAAAGATACGTCTTTAGTTTCATTCTTCTACAGGTGGAGATCCAGTTTTGTCAGCACCATTTGTTGAACATGATGTCTTTCCTCCTGTGAATATTCTTGGCTCCTTTGTGAAATATCAGGTGGCTGAAATAGCATATACTCATATTGGGGTCTTTAGTTGTATTCCATTGATCTATGGGTCTATTTTTGTGCCAATACCATGTACTTTTTATGACTATAGCTCTGTAATACAGCTTAAAATCTGATATAGTAATTCCCCCGGCATTGTTCTTAGTTGTTTTGGCTATCCGAGGTCTTTTGTGCTTCCATATGAATCTTATGATGGTTTTTTCCAATTCTGTGGAAAATGTCATGGGGATTTTGATTGGGATTGCATTGAATCTATAAATTGCTTTCGGTAGGATGGTCATTTTCACAATTTTAATTCTTCAAATCCATGAGCGTGGGAGGTCCTTCCATCTTCTGATGTCTTCCTCAATCTCTTTCTTTAAAGATTTAAAGTTTTCATTGTAGAGGTCTTTAATGTCTTTGGTCAGGTTTATTTGGAGATTTTTCCTTTGAGGCTATTATGAAAGAGAGTGTTTCCATGTATTTGTTCTCTGATTGCTTGTTATTGGTATAA
>NW_008352267.1:5521472-5522131 GCF_000622305.1 Nannospalax galili | reverse complement strand
TATCATATCATCTGCAAAAAGGGATAATTTGATCTCTTCCAATTATTACACTTTTAATTTCCTACTCTTGTTTTATTGCTCTTGCAAGATTTTCAAGCACTATGTTAAAGAGAAGTGGAGATAGTGGACAGCCTTGTCTGTTACTCATTTCAATGGGAATGCTTCCAGTTTTTCTCCATTTAGAATGATGTTGGCTGTGGGTTTGTTATATATGGCTTTAATTGAGTTGAGGTATGATTCCTCCAGTCCAATTCTCTCTAGGACTTTGAACATAAATGCGTGTTGAATTTTGTCAAAGGCCTTCTCTGCATCTATTGAGAAGACCATGTGGTTCTTGTCTTTGAACCCATTTATATGATTTATGACATTTATTGCCTTACATATATTGAACCATCCCAGGATCTCTGGGAAAAAGCCAACTTGATCATGGTGCATGATCTTTTTGATGTGTGTCTGTATGCGATTTTCAAGTATCTTGATGAGAATTTTGCATCTATGTTCATTAAGGATATAGGTCTATAATTTTCTTTTTTGGTTGTATCTTTACCTGGCTTTGGTATTAGAGTGATGCTGCCTTCACAAACGGAATTTGGAAGTTCTCCCTCCATTTTTTTTTTGAATAAATTAAGTAGTATTGGATGCAGCTTTTCTTTAAATGT
>NW_008352267.1:5520356-5521412 GCF_000622305.1 Nannospalax galili | reverse complement strand
TTTTTGTGTTATGGGTCTGTTTAAGCTGTTAATCTCTTCTTGGTTTAGTTTTGGTGGTTCCCATGGCTTTAGATATCCATCCATTTTTTTTTAGGTTTTCAAATTTAGTAGCATATAGGTTTTTAAAGTATTCCCTTTTAATGTTCTGTATCTTTCTGGTGTCTGTTTTGATGTTTCCTCTTTCATTTATGATTTTGTTGATTTGGAGTTGCTCTTTCTTTCTTTTGGTTAATGGGGCTAGCGGTCTGTCAATCTTGTTTACCTTTTCAAATAACTAGCTCTTGGATTTGTTGATTCTTTGTATTGTTTTCTTTGTTTTAATTTCATTAATTTCTGCCCTGTTTTTTGCTATTTCTTTTTGTCTGCCAGGTTTGGGCTTGGTTTTCTGTTGTTTTTCAAGTGCCTTGAGTTGCAACGTTGTCATTTATTTGTGTTCTTTCTGATTTTTTGATGTAGGCACTTATAGGTATAAACTTCCATCTGACCACCACTTTCAGTGTGTCCCAGAGGTTTTGTTTTGTTGTATCATCATTTAATACTTTTATTCCTGTATTAATTTCTCTTTTGACCCATTCATCATTTAGGAGTGTGTTGTTTAATCTCCATGTGTTCATGTGGTGATTAGGGTTTCTTCTGGTGTTGACTATAAGCTTTATTGCATTGTGGTCTGATAGGATGCATGGAATTATTTCAGTCTTTTTGTATTTGTTGAAGTTAGTTTTGTGTCCCAGTATGTGGTCAATTTTGGAGAAAGTTCAGTGGGGTGTTGAGTAGAAAGTATGTCTTTTGGTACTTGGGTGGAATACTCAGTAGATGTCTGTTAAGTCCGTTTGATATATGGTATTGTTTAATTCAGATGTCTCGCTGTTAACTCTCTGCCCTGTTGTCCTATCTAATGGAGACACTGGGGTATTGAAATCCCCTACTCTTAATGAGTTGGGATTAATCTGGGTCTTAAAGTCCTGTAGTATTGTTTTTATGAAGATGTGTGCACCAGAGTTTGGTGAATATATGTTCATGATTGTAATATGTTTTTTGATTCATTGTTCCTTTGAT
>NW_008352267.1:5497169-5520310 GCF_000622305.1 Nannospalax galili | reverse complement strand
TAGTTTAAAGTCTATTTTGTCAGATATTAGAATTGCAATGCCTGATTTTTTTTTTTGTACCATTTGCTTGGTATATTTTTTTCCATCCTTTCACCTTACGATAATGAAAGTGAGATGAGTTTCTTGCAGACAACAAAAAGATGGGTTTTGTTTCTTAATCCATTCAACTAGTCTGTGTCTTTTGACTGGGATGTTCAATCCGTTAACATTTAAAGTTAGTAGTGCAAGATGAGTATTGAATCTTGTCATTTTTATTTCTTTTTACATTCTTGATATAGCTGTACTTTTCCACAGTTATACCTTTATTGAATTTCTTTCCACAACCCCTTGGGTATAGTCATTCCTTTCTTCAGCTCTTTGTATTGCTTCCAGAACTCTCTGAAGGGCTGGTTTTGTAGACATAAATTCCTTCAGCTTATTTATGTCATGGAAGATTTTCTTTCCGCTTCGACTATAATAGACATTTTGGCTGGACATAGTAATCTGAGTTGGCATCTGTGGTCATCTAAAACTGGGAATACTTTGGTCCAGGCTCTTCTGACTTTCACAATTTGCACTGAAAAGTCTGCTGTAATCCTAATGGGTTTTCCTTTATATGTGACTTTTTTCTCTTTTTCAGCTTTCAGTATTGTCTCTTTTTTCTGTACATTTAGTGTTTTTACTATGATGTGCAGTGGAGAGTTTCTTTTCTGGTCCTGTCTGTTTGGGGTTCTATATGCTTCATGCTTCTTGTATTTGTATGGGCATGTCTTTCTTTAATTTTGGGAAATTTTCTTCCACGATTCTGTTGAAGATCTGGTCCATGCCATTATCTTGGGATTCTTCTCCTTCCTGTATGCCTATGATTCATAAATTTGGTCTTTTTATGGTGACACAAAATTCCTGCGTATTCCGTTCTTGTGCTTTCTTAAAATTTTCATAGTCTTTGCTTGAGTGGTCTAGTTAGTCCACTTTTTCTCCTCTAGTCTTGATACTCTGTTTTCTATTTCATTCATTCTATTGGTGAAGCTTTCTCCTGTCATTTCTAATTGGCTTATGGATTGTTTCACTTCGTTCTTTATTTCAGCCTGAGTATTCTTCAATATTTCTAGCTCTTTTCTGAATTCATTCAGAAGTTTATCCCTATCTTCCTTCAGTTCTTTGATATTTTTTTGTGTGTGTGTTCACTGAATTCTTTTATCATGTTTATAATTTTCTTTTGAGTTCCATATCCTGCATTATATTTAGGGGTTCTCATTTTACTCCTCTAGAGGACTATTGGTATTTGGTGGTCATATGCTATTTTGGTTTTTCATGTTTTCATGTTATTATTTATTCTCTGTGATTTTGGCATGTGAATTTCTTTAGTATTTTCTGATTCTTGTGTGAGAATTAAGCCTTCAAGTTTAGGTCTGCTTCTTTTGGTGAACTTTATATGACTTTGTGGTTTACTTTTGGTGCATAAAATGCTGGTTCCTTTAAGCTTCTGATTCTCTCTTTTGATTTTATATTGGAGTGGCCAGATTCCTTTTGTCTTCAGCAGTTCCCACAGAGGCCCAAGTCAGATGAGGATCAGATGCTCTCAGCCTTTCTCCTAAGGTCTGGATCCCTCCAAGAAAGATTTTGGCCTCAGGAAATTGGAGGTTGGACTGGTCTGGGAACCAGGTCCAGGAAAGATGCTGGTCTAGGGCAGCTGCTGTCTGTACCACCCAGAGATGCAAAGGAAGTTGGGGGCAGGAAGAGGCCCCAAGGGCTCCTGGGGACAGCACTGATGAGCTGGGTTGGTCCGGATGTAAAGGATCAGGAAGAGGAAAGGTCATCCCCTGCATCTGGGGAAAGAGACTGGCAGGCCCAGGAAAGTAGAGGGAGGTGAGGTTGGGGCAAGGCTCAGAGTGGTCCTGGAGACCCAAGAAGGAACTGAGTTGGTCTGGATGCAAAGGATCAGGAAGCAATGGTGGTTCCCCAGGTGTCTCGGGCTCCAAGATAAGGAGTGGGACAGGACCCAGGCTAGGAGGAGCAACCGGCAGGGAAGATGGGAGGGTGAATGAGGCTGGGGGACTCAAGGCGTGGAGGGCACAATCAACTATCCCTGGAGAGAGAGGCCTGCAGGTCGTGCAGGCCCAGGGAAGTAGAGGGAGGTGAACCTCTATGTATATTTTTTAAGGAATCTCTTTAAATAATGCATTTAACCCTGGATTTTCAGACTTAGAATTATTTTTCTCTCTTTTCTTGCTTTCTCATTGGACAACCTCCCTCTCTCCACTTAAGGCACTCTCTCCTTTTTACGATTTCTTTCTTAATAGCAACTATGGCATATTTTCCTCTTCTCTCAAGTTCCATTACCTCTTGTGGTCCCTTTCTGCTTTACTGGCTCATGCAGCTACTTCAGAATGTATAATCATCTCTAAAAATTTAGAGCTAAGATCCACAATTGAGAGCAAGAACAAATGACATTTGTCTTTTCTAGATTTTGCTTAGTATGTTTTCCAGTTCCCTCCATTTACCTGCATATTTGATAATTTCATTTTTCTTTACAGCTGAACAAAACTTCATTGTGTATATGTATCTCTTTTTCATTAGCCGATCATCTGTTGAGGGATGTTTCCGTTGTTTCCATTTACTAGCTGTTGTGAAAAAAAGTGGCACTAAATATGACTGAGCAAATATCTGTATATGATAATATAGAGGTCAAATACCTCTAAAACTAAAAACTAAAAAAATTTATTTCTGAAGAAAGAGATATGGGAAGATGCTAGAAGATAGAAAGACCTCCCGTGCTAATGGATTGGTAGAATTAATATTGTGAAAATGACCATCCTATCAAAAACAAGTACAGACTCAGTGCAATCCCAATAAAAATACCAATGACATTCTTCAAAGATATTTTAATAACACTTAAAACAATTCATATGAAAACATTAAAGAACGTAATTGGCTAAATTAGCCAATGAAATCCTGAGCAAAAGAATAATGCTGGATGGATTACACTACTGAATTTTAAGTTATATTTCAGAACTTTACATGAAAACAGAATGATAGTGGCACAAAAGCAGACATGTATATCAATGGAATAAAATAGAAAACTTGAACATAAGTGTACCTAATTACAGCCACCTGATACTTCACAAGGATCAATATCTTCAAATTGTCCTGGGATAAATAAATGTTCACATGCAGAAGAATGAAATTAGACCAATACATATCACCCTGCAGAAAAGCATCTCTATGTTGGTCAAAGACATAAATGTAAAGTCTGAAATATTGACATTATTGGAAAAAAAATATAGGGATGATCCTATGAGAACTGGATGCAGGTAAGAACTTTCTAAGTCAAACTCCCTTCACTCAGAAATTAAGACCATAAAGTGACAAATGGAAACTCATTAACCATCTATACTTGAAAAGATACAGTCAATCAAGTGAAGAGGAGGCTGACAGAGTGGGATAAAATCTTTGTAATTTATACACCTGATTAGAGAATTAATATCCAGAATATACTAAAAAAAATCAAGGAAATAAATGACCCAATTAAAAATGGGCTACAGATCTGAACAGTGAGTTCTTGAAAGAAGAAATAAAAATGGCTAAGAAGTGTTTTTAAAGTGTTCACCGTTCTTGGCAATTAGGGAATTTCAAATTAAAATGCCTTTAAGATTTCATCTTGGGGCTTGAGAGATGGCTCAGCCATTAGGAACACTGGTTGTTCTTGCAGAAGTCCCAGGATCAAATCCTAGCACACACACGGCAGCTAACAACTGCCTGTAACTCCAGTCCCAGGGGATCCAACAGCCTCTTCTGACCTCCGCGGAAAAGTCAGAGTGGTCAAGATCAAGAAAACAACAACAAAAGCTGTAAGGATTTGGGGAAAGGGGAATTTTCAGGCTTCATGCACTTCTGTGATATTGAAAACTAGTGCCAACCACTATGAAAATCTGTGAGAAGAATTCTCAAGTATCTGAAATTACATCTATACTATAACTCAATTATACCATTCCTTGATAATAATCTTAAACAGAGGGATTATAGAAGAAGATGAAAGAAAGTTTACTTCAAAAGAGTGGGCTCATGAGATCTTATTTTTTTTTTATTTAAATAGTAAATTTGGACATGTAAATAGAGTGTCCTAGGATACTTAATGTGTTGGTCGATATAACTGAAACAAACGAGTCAGAGAGTATGATATATGTAGTTGCAATTTTATTTCTTAGTTACCATACTCTGAAGAAATTATTTGGAACAATATTGGAATCTGACCCTTTATAATGTGTAAAAAATCTGTATTTTTATCCCTATTTTAGCTATATTTTTGAGGGGGTGGGGGATTTGATACAGCATTTCCCTGTAGCCCCAGATGTCCTGGAATTTACTATGTAGACCAGGCTGGCCTTGAAAGAAATCTGCCAGCTTCTGCCTCTGGATTACTGGGATTAAAGGTGTGCACCACAGCACAAAGCTGTTCTTAGATATTTTAAAAAATATTTTATTTATTATTTTTATTTTATGTCTATTGCCTGCATGTGTGTAAGTGCACCTGTGTCCTGCAGTGCCTGTGGAGGTCAGAAGAGCGCATCAGATTTCCCTGGAACTGGAGTTACAAATGTTTTTTAGCCACCATGTGGGTCCAAGAAATCAAACCCAGGTCCTCTAAAAAAGCAGCCAGTACTCTTAACCACTGAACCATCTCTCCAGGCCAACTCTTAGCTATTTTATATTCATCAAGTTACTTCAGTTTTAGCAATTATGGAAATGGAAATTAAATTACTTTAAATTTTCACCCATAAAATAGAAATTGTATTTGTGGATAATTCATATATTATCATGAAAAGCAAATAGTATAGGATCTTGTGCATGACAATGATTTCTCCTTTGGGCATCCTGATTACTATACTGTATCTATCGATGTCAATGTCTCTGATTTTTGAAGAATTAGTAATTGTTCATATTTGTTTCTTTGTCTTACTTCAATGATGCCTGGCTTAAGAATAGTTCTTAGTGGTAACACTGCATAGGAAGTTTCTCAATGTTTCTAGCTTTCCTTCCTCTGTAATCTCATTGTAGAATTTAATATTTAACTACTTACAATTATTATACTTCCCCATTTTGTCATCTTCTAAAGAATTCTTGTACTATTCATGGTCCACATGACACTCAAACTTACCTAATATTCCCTGTACCAGAAAACCCCTGGATTCTGCAACCAAGCTACAATTCCTAGGACCATACTTGGCTCCATGTTTTGTTATGTCCTAATACACAACCATATTTATTGGCTTATATCTCTCAGAATCCCAGCACACTTTGCCATCCCTAATTTGAAATCCAGGGTTAATGCCCATTTCATTTCTTTCATTATTTTAATGTCTTCCTAGGTGGACACCTTGAATTTAATGGTATCTGCTATAATCCTTCCTCCATAGAGTAAACAGAGTAATAAAAAACTGTCAGTTATATCTTCACATAAAATAGAAACATTAAGCAGATTTTACTTCATAGCCACTTTATCTTGCTTTATTTTTCAGAGTTCTTATTACTTTCTAAAGTAAGAAATATTAGACCCATATTCGTCTTTTGGCTATCTAACCAACTTCTTTGCTTGCATCCAAATAACCAAGTCATGGATGAGAAAAAACATGTTCCCAATGTGCATATTGCTATATTTCCTGTCATATGGTTCAACAGATATCTATTGAACAAGTGAATTGCAGTATTCCACTAAAACCTTCTGATTCCTCATCTCACTTAAAATGGAGAACAGGGTGGTTTTTATCTCTAAAATGTCCCATGTGGTCCACTTTCTCTTACCTCTGACTTCATTTCTCCTCTGTTGACTGTCTGAGCATCATTGCCTTCACTTCTTTCTTTGGATGAACCAAGTGCATAGGGATTTTGTAGTTGCTGTTTATTTTCTGAATAATGTTAATGTATCTTATACTTTCACTCCCCAGTGTTTATTGTCCTCTTTTTGATAGATGGTAGTAAGCTAATATGTCCACTTTTACTGTAGGAAGCAACCAAAGCACATATACTTTGATTTTGACTATGCATCTTAATTGAAAACGTGAATAGTGCTTACTATTCTCACTTTATGTAAGCATGAAGATAGGCTTAGATAGGCTTAGAATGTGTGTCCAGGGCAATACTTTATGTAAAAAAATGCAAACAATATATAAAATATATTCCTGAGTTTTGTGAAATGACAAAGGAAGAGCTAAGCCAATAGATAATTGCCAGAACCTTTCTCTGAAAGCTTACCAAGACCATGAGTCATTGTATAGGTGACAAGATGTCAGGACATGACAAGATTTTCTAGTTATATAACATGACAAAGAGCTTAACCCAGTTCCAGTGCTGAAAAATACGTCAAAGTAAAAATAAAAGTGAAATAGATCTTCCTTACTTTATTTGATGAAAAGATATCAAAGGATGTTATAAAGTACTTCTATTTTCAAAATGTACAAACTCCAAACCGGAGCCAAAGTGTAAGAGCCTTTATAAATGAAGACTCAAATGTTCCTTTAGTAGTTTATACTGGGTCTACAAGAAACCTGGCACAAGAACACAGCTCTGTCAGAGTGCCATATAAAACATGAGGAAATAGTTTTTTTATTAAATACAGAAGGCTTTTGTTCAATAAGAATTAAAATGTATGGAGATATTGTATTTTTATAGATTTAATGCACTTTTTTGCTTTTATAAAACTCTGTAACTTTGAGTAAGATATATTCTCATGAACCAAATGAAGCACTTTTCATATAAATTGAAATACACAGACAGAAATTGAACATTTTTCATGTGGCAAAGTTATATAGAGATAAAAGAGAAACAAAGTCTTAAAATGAAGTATGTCATTCGTGAAACCAGATGCATTTAATAAATTAATTTACTTGAAAAACAATAATTTATGCAAGTGTCACTATTGAGTGTTTAAAAATTGTGGGACTACGTAAAATATTCTAAGCAATTATTTTCAGGAATTATCAGTTGGAAGAAAGCTTTTTCTTCAGGAATTACCACAATTCTCTAATAAGATAATAGAATTTATAATGAAATTTTTATTCAAGTCATATTTCAGTTTTGTAATATTTTAAAAAAACATTATTTGTACAGCTGCCTTGTAATTACAGAATAAAAGAAAAATTAGACAATATATTATGTACTAATATTTGAAGAACATTATTATTTCATACAATTTTCCAAATTAGTTATAAAAGCACGTGTAGGCTGCTGAATTTATTTAGGCACAAATAACACCCAAAGTTAAACTTTTCAGCACTCTTATAGTGAGCTAAGGTGTTTTGGTGATGCCTACATCAAATTTACTCTGTCCAAAATTATTTGGGCACATTTTCTTAGCATGCCTCTATATTCCCAGACTATAGATAGCATCATTGTGTTAGGTAGCCTTAGCACTGCTTCCTGAAGATAAATTTGGATTTTTTTTTTCATAAAAACCATGCATACACATAAAATAAAAATAAAATATAAAATATAAAAAAATATCACCGTCAATGACTGCTAATGATGTCCTACTGAAGGACAGAGATCATCCCCAGGACCTCTAAATATCTGTACTGCTGAAGGATAAAGATCATCCTCAGGACTTATAAATACTTTCACAACCTGCTATACATTCATCTGGCTGCTAAGGTATATAGTTGTGCCATTAACTTGTGCTAAAGCAATGACACTTGAATTCACCATAATTTCAAGTCAGGGGGAAAAGCAATATCCAAGTATAATTATATGTATTTAGTACATCTATTACTCTATTTCCCTGAAATCTATTTTTGAATTAATTCAACTGAACAGAAGACAATATTTATAAAAAAACAGTTTTGAACGATTGACCTTTGTAAGGACAGCATGGTAGTGTACACCTTTAATTCCAGCACTGGAGAGGCAAAGGAAGGCAGGGGCTAATGAATTTCTGAGAGTTTGAGGTCAGGTTAGTCTACATATGAAGATCCAGACCAGACAGCATTGCATACTGAAAACTCTACTTTAAAAAAAAGAAGAAGAAGAAGAATTGACTTTGTTATAATCACACCTGAAAAATATTTTGAGATTTTAAAAAATATTTATTTATTTGTTTGTTTGTTTGTTTATTATTTTGGTTTTAAAAATTATTTACTTAATAAACACATTTTTAGAAGAAGCATTTCATTATAACAGCATTAACATATTCAATAACAATTTCCAGAGCTAAGATGCAGCTCTTTCAAAATTGTCTGTAAATTTTTAGTTCACTGTTGAATTATTACAGTTACACAATATTGTACTCACTATAAACCATATAAGACATAAAATTAAATGAGATTTTAACCTTTAAAAAAGATCTCCTTTTCATTATTAAATTACACAGTTTCATACAGAAAAATTCATTTTTAATGCAATTGGCATTAAGATGTTTGCACATGCGTTTCTAATCTCTATATATCAGATTATTACTCAATATTGTACTCAGTATAAACCCTATAAGACAAAACATTAAATGAGGTTTTAAACTTTAAAAAAAAAAGATCTCCATTTCACTATTAAAATACAGTTTTATATAGAAAAATTAATTTTGAATATAATTGACACTAAGATGCGCATGCAGTCAGTTACTTTCTGACCTCCTTGGCATCTGAGTATGGATATAAAGTCATCACATAGATTTCAATGGTAATGTTTTTCACTTCTACTAATTATTAGGAGAATATTTTTATGCTTTGAAGAATTATTATTTTTTAAATCATTATTTTTAAAACTAATAACTACATGATTAGAGGAAACATTTCACTATAGGTTTAACATATTCAGTAGCACACTCCAGAGCAAGAGTACATCTCTTTCACACGTGGGTGCAAGTTTCTAGGTTCACAGTTGAGTTAATACAGTTACACAATATTGAATTCAGTATAAGCCCTGTAAGGCATAAAATTGAATGAGTTTTTTAACCTTTAAAAAAGATCTCCATTTCATTTTAGAATATATTGTTCCTTGCAGAAAGACTCATTATTTTTTTTTGCTACTAACACTGAGATGCTGGCGCATGCATCTCTAATCTGTATGTATCTAATTATTACTAGTCATAATCAGTTGCATTTGGATCCTTGGCGCCTGTGTATGTAGTCATCCGGTAGATTTCAATGGTAATGTTTATCACCTCTACTAACTATCATGATGTAAATTTCCATGCTTCCTGATCAAATATAATACGTTTTTAAAGTTTGTTTTTTTCTGTGTGCGTGTGTGTGTGTGTGTGTGTGTGTGTGTGTATCGCACAGAACATCCCAAACCATCTTATTCAACTATACACCCACTTCCCAGATGGCAACCTAC
Source organism: Nannospalax galili (assembly GCF_000622305.1). Lineage (NCBI taxonomy): Eukaryota > Metazoa > Chordata > Mammalia > Rodentia > Spalacidae > Nannospalax > Nannospalax galili. The sequence continues at coordinate 5,511,007 of NW_008352267.1, read as the reverse complement.
CATAGCCTCCCTCCCCCAACTAGAGCCCTTATACCCTATTAGCCCTGCTGCTGAAAGCTGTGTTGTCAGCACCCCAGCTGTTCCCCACTATTTGTCCATCTGGTGAATCTAGTCAGTCTAACTAGAGGTCTTTGTTTTAGTAAGGTCAGCTGGTCCTCATCTAGCAGCATTTGGTTGTCAATATTCCTTTAGATAAGATTGGGGTTTGCTGTTTATTTTCCCAGTTCTCTGCTGGGTTACTATCTAGGAGCCCTTTTGGCCATGCTGCCCAACAACTCAAAAGAAGGTATCTCCTATCTGGCATTGTTGCTTCTTATGTAGGTTTTAGATATACATATGGACTCATAAAAGATTATATTAGTCCCTTTAATCTTTGGTTATACTTTCCTTTTGGGTGCTTAAGACCATACAGTTGGCCCAGATAAACCAGTTTATTTTCACTCTTAAGGTTATTTGAGGATCTGTTCCTCAGGGGTCACATGGGCTTAGGAGGAGCCCCTCGCTCCTTTCATTTACCTGTTCTGCCTATGTGAAGGTAAGTCAAAGTCCTACTCCACCATGGGTGGCTTCACTTGGAAGCATGAAGGTAATGATTCCTCTGTGTTGACCCTCTTCTTTGTACTGGACACTGATTCAAGTCCATCTCGTGGGATGTCCTTGGCCTCCTTGATCAAGAGGACAGGTAACACACCACAATTATAGGACATTTTGGGAGATGCTCATAGTCCCCTGGAACTAGTCAACCTAGGAGTTGAAAGAGCAAAAACTGTCATTTATGTCCCTTGGACCAAATTATTATATACCTCAAAGTATGTCTGTTAAACATCCAAGAGGTTAGTTCCACTAATCAAGTAATTCTAATTACTGTGTGTCATGTAGATAAATCTTGTGGAAAGACAAATTGTTCTCAGATAAACCTTACCTACACATGTATTTCTTGATCTGGTATGTATGATTTGAGTAGGTTGTTGGAGTAATATGGTTCCCTTTAATTTTTTAAAACTAGCTAGGCACTATTTAACTCTTGCATTCTCTAACCCCTCCATCATGGTTTCACCAATTAAGGTGCCCCCATTTTCCCCATTTCTCCCTTAATAATACCCTTTTCCTATCATCCTACCTCTCTTGAGCGCCTTCTTTCCCTTTATCCCCCAGGTTCCTTGTATACCATTCCCTCCCCCATCCCTTAAATTAATCCAATTTTTATCCATATCTCTCAATAACACCTGTTTCCTACAGCTCTTCTCTTTCAGGTTCTTTCTTTTCCTTTATCTCCCTGGTTCCTTTCCATTATCCTGATTCCTGTAGTTATGTCTGGATACATACTCATTTGTAAGGATTTGGGTCTAGGATCCAAATATGAGGGAGAACATATGTCAATTTTTTTTCTGAGTCTGTGTTACTTCTAGTTCCATCCATTTACCTGCAAATTTCATGATTTCTTCTTTCTTTACTGCTGAGTAAAACTCCATCCTATAAATGACCCACATTTTCATTATCCACTAATCAACTGAGGGATACTTACATTGCTTCCATCTGTTAGCTATCCTGAAAAGAGCAGCAACAAACATGGATATACAAGTGTCTCTGCAGTAAGAGGAGTTCTTTGGGTGTATGCCAAGGAGTGGTACAACTGGGTCAAATGGTAGGTTCATTCGTAGTTTTTTAAGAGTTCTCCACACTGCTTTCCATAGGGATTGAACAAGTTTGCAGCCCCACCAGCATTGGATGAGTGTTCCCCTTTCCCCACATGTGGTATCATTTGTTCTCTTGATCTTAGACAGTCAGACTAGGGTAAGATAAAATTTTAAAGTGGTTTTAATTTACATTTCCCTAATTATTAGTCATGTTGAACATCTTTTAAGATGCTTCACTGCGATCTTTATTTCTTCTTTTGAGAACTCTCTGTTCAGCTCCTTAGCCCATCTTTTAACTGGGTTACTTCTTGTCTTGATTCTCTGTTTTTTTGAGTTTGTTATGTATTCTGGATATTAAACCTCTGTCAGATATGTCACAGGTGAAGATTTTCTCCCATTCTGTTGGTTTTCTGTTCATTTCACCATTTGCCTCCTTTGATGTACAGAAGCTTTTTAGTTTAATGAGGTCCCATTTGTTGATTCTTGCCCTTGTTTCCTGAGCAATTGATGTCCAGTTTGAAAATCCTTTCCTACACCTATAACTTATAGGTTTTTGCCAATGTTTTCTTTTAAGTTACAGAGTTTCAGGCTTTACATTGAGGTCTTTGATCCATTTGGAATTGACTTTTGTGCAACGTGAAAGATAGGGGTTTAGTTTCATTCTTCTACAGATGGAGATTCAGTTTTGCCAGCACCATTTGCTAAACATGCTGTCTTTCCTCCAGTGAATATTCTTGGCCCCTTTGTCAAATATCATTTGGCAGAAATTGTATGTACTCATATTTGTGTCTTCAATCTTGTTCCATTGACTTGTGGGTCTCTTTTTTGTGCCAGTACCATTTTGTTTCAATGACTATAGCTCTGTAATACAGCTTAAAATCTGGTATAGTAATCCCCCTGGCGTTGTTCTTATTGCTCAGGGCTGCTTTGGCTCTCCTAGGTCTTTTGTGCTTCCATATGAATCTTAGAATGGGTTTTTCCAATTCTGTGAAGAATGTCATGGGGATTTTGATTGGCATTGAATCTATATGTGGCTTTTGTTAGGATGGTCATTTTCACAATATTAATTCTTCCAATCCATGAGCACAGGAGATCCTTCCATCTTCTGATGTCTTCCTCAATCTCTTTCTTTAAAGATTTAAAATTTTCATTTTAGAGGTCTTTAATGTCTTTAGTGAGGTTTATTCCAAGGGGTTTTTTTGTTGTTTTTTGTTTTTGTTTTTATTTTTTTGTAGCTATTTAGAAGGGGAGTGTTTCCCTGTGCTCTTTCTCAGATTGCTTGTTATTAGTATGCAGAAAGGCTACAGACTTCTGTAGGTTAATTTTGTGACCTGCCACTTTACTGAATGTGTTAATAATTTCTAAGAGTTTTCTGATGAAATTTTTGGCCTCTCTCAGATATAATATCGTACCATCTGCAAAAAGGGATAATTTGTTCTCTTCTTTTCCAATTATTACTCTTTAATTTCCTAATCTTGTCTTATTGCTTTTGCAAGAGTTTCAAGCACTATGTTAAAGAGAAGTGGAGATAGTCGACACCCTTTTCTGGTTCCTTATTTCAATGGGAATGTTTCCATTTTTTCTCCATTTAGAATGTTGGATGTGGGTTTGTTATATATTGTTTTAATTGTGTTGAGGTATGTTCCCTCCAGTCCAATTCCCTCTAGGACTTTGAACATAAATGCATGTTGAATTTTGTAAAGGCCTTTTCTGCATCCATTGAGATGACCACGTGGTTCTTGTCTTTGAGCCCATTCATATTATTTATGACGTTTATTGACTTACATATATTGAACCATCCCTCCATCTCTGGGATAAAGCTGACTTAATCATGGTGGATGATTTTTTTTGATGTCTATCTGTATGTGTTTGCAAGGATCCTGTTGAGAATTTTTGCATCTATGTTCATTAAGGATATGGGTCTATAGTGTTCATTTTTGTTTGTATCTTTACCTCACTTTGGTATTAGAGTGATGCCAGCTTCATAAAAGGAATTAGGAAGTTCTCCCACCATTTCTATATTTTTAAATAAATTAAGTATTATTGGATGGAGATCTTTAAATGTCTGATAGAATTCTGCTGTAAATCCATCTGGTCCTGGGCTTTTTTTAGTCGGGAGGTTCTGTATTACTGTTTCAATTTCTTTTGGTGTTTGGGCCTGTTTAAGATGCTAATCTCTTTTTAGTTCAGTTTTGGTGGTTCCCATGCCCTAGATATCGATCCATTTCTCTTAGGTTTTCAAATTTAGTAGCATATAGGTTTTTAAAGTATTCCATTGTAATGTTCTGTTTCTTTCTGGTGTCAGTTTTGATGTTTTCCCTTTCATCTCTGATTTTGTTGATTTGGAGGTGCTCTTTCTCTCTTTTGGTTAATTGGGCCAGTAGTGTGTCAATCTTTTTCATCTTTCCAAAGAACGAGCTTTTAGATTTGTTGATTCTTTGTATTGTTTCCTTGGTTTTGATTTCATTAATTTCTGCCCTGATTTTTGTTATTCCTTCTTGTCTTCTGGGTTTCGGTTTCATTTGTTGTTGCTTTTCAAATGTCTTGAGTTGCAATGTTAAGTAATTTATTTGTGTTCTTTCTGATTTTTTGATGTAGGCACTTAGAGCTATAAACTTCCCTGTAAGGACAGCTTTCAGCCTGTCCAAGGTTTTGTTGTGTTGTGTTGTCCTTTTCATTTATTTCCAGGGATACTTTTATTTCTTTCTTAATTTCTCTTTTGACCCATTCATCATTCAGGAGTGTGTCTAATTGCCATGTGTTTGTGTGGTGACTAGGGCTTCTTCCACTGTTGTTTGTAAGCTTTATTGCATTGTGGTCTGATAGAATGCATGCAATTATTTCAATCTTTTTGTATTTGTTGAGGTTTGTTTTGTCCCCCAGTATATGGTTGATTTTGGAGCAGTTTCCATGGGGTGCTGAGTAGAATGTATGTCCTTTGGCGCTTGGGTGGAATACTCAGTAGATGTCTGTTAGGTCCTTTTGATATATGGCATTGTTTAATTCAGATGTCCCTCTGTTAACTCTCTGCCCTGTTGTCCTATCTAATGGAGACTATGGGGAATTGAAGTCCCCTATTATTAATGAGCTTGGATTAATCTGGGTCTTAAAGTCCTGTAGTATTGTTTGGGTGCACCAGAGTTTGGTGAATATGTGTTCATGATTATAATATCTTCTTGGTTTATTTTTCCTTTGATCAGAATGAAGTGTCCCTCTTTATCTCTTCTGATTATTTTTAGTTTAAAGTCTATTTGGTCAGATATTAGAATTGCAATGCCTGCTTTTTTTTGTGCCATTTGCTTGGTGTATTTTTTTTTTCATCCTTTTACCTTAAGATAACGAAAGTGAGATGAGTTTCTTGCAGACAACAAAAAGATGGGTTTTGTTTCTTAATCCATTCAACTAGTCTGTGTCTTACTGACTAGTTCAGTCCATTAATATTTAAAGTTATTAATGAAAGATGTGTATTGAATCCTTTCATTTTTATTTCTGTTTACATTCTTGATATAGCTGTACTTTTCCACAGTTATACCTTCATTGAATTTCTTTCTGCAATCCCTTGGGTATAGTCATTCCTTTCTTCAGCTATTTGTATTGCTTTCTAAATTCTCTGAAAGGAAGTTTTTGTGGACATGAATTCCTTCACCCTATTTATGTTGTGGAAGATTTTTCTTTCCCCTTCGACTATAATAGACATTTTGGCTGGACATAGTAATCTCAGTTGGCATCTGTGATCTTTTAATACTGGGAATACTTTGGTCAGGCTCTTCTGGCTTTCATAATTTGCACTGAAAAGTCAGCTGTAATCCTAATGGGTTTTCCTTTGTATGTGACTTATTGTTTCTCTTTTGCAGCTTTCAGTATTGTCTCTTTGTTCTGTACACTAGTGTTTTTACTATGATGTGTAGTGGAGAGTTTCTTTTCTGGTCCTGTCTGTTTGGTGTTCTATATGCTTCTTGTATTTGTATGGGCATGCCTTTTTTTACTTTTGGGAAATTTTCTTCCACAATTCTGTTGAAGATCTAGTCCATGCCATTGTCTTGTGATTCTTCTCCTTCCTGTATACCTATGATTTCTTAAATTTTTCATAATCTTTGCTTGAGTGGTCTAGTTCCTCCAGTTTATCTTCCAGTCTTGATATTCTGTTTTCCATTTCATTCATCCTATTGGTGAGGCTTTCTCCTGTCATTTGTAATTGGCTTACTGAGTGTTTCACTTCATTCTTCATTTCAGCCTGAGTAGTCTTCAATATTTCTAGTTCTTTTCTGAATTCATTCACAAGTTTATCTGTATCTTCTTTCAGTTCCTTGATTTTTTTGTTTGTGTGTTCTTTAAATTCACTGAAATCTTTTATCATGTTTATAATTTTTCTTTTGAGTTCCTTGTCCTGCATTATCTCTAGGGGGTTCTCATTGTGCTCCTCTAGAGGATTACTGGTATTTGGTGGGGATATGTTATTTTGGTTTTTCATGTTCTTTTTTTTTCTCTGTGATTTTGACATGTGAATTTCTTTTGTAGTTTCTGATTCTTGAGTGAGACTCAGTCCTTCAAGTTTAGGTCGGCTTCTTTTTGTAAATTTTATGTGGTGTACTTTTTGGGTATGAAAAGCTGGTTCCTCTAAGCTTCAGGTTCTCTTTTTTGATTTTATATTGGTGTTGCCAGATTGCTTTTGTCTTCATGAGTTCCCACAGAGGCCCAAGTCAGATGAGGATCAGATGCTCTCAGCCTTTCTCCTAAGGTCTAGATCCCTTCAGGAAAGACTTTGGCCTCAGGAATTCGGGGGTTGGACTGGCCTGGGAGTAGGGCCCAGGAAATGTGCTGGTCTTGGGCAGCTGGTGGCTGTGCCACTCAGAGATGCAAAGTGATGTGGGGGGAAGAGGCCCCAAGGGCTCCCGGTACTTCACTGAGTAGCTGCAATTGTTTGGATGCAAAGGATCAGGAAGTGGAAAGGTCAGCCCCAGCATCCAGGAAAGAGGCTGGCAGTTTGTGCAGCCCAGGGTAGCAGAGGAAGGTGGGTTCGAGACCAGGCTCAGCGGGCTGCTGAGGCCCCAAGAAGGAACTGGGCTGGGCTGGTTGCAAAGGATCTGGAAGCAGTGGTGGTTCTCCTGGTGTCCTGGGCACCAAGACAAGGAATGGCACAGGACCTAGGCTAGGAGGAAAGACAAGCTGGGAGATAGGAGGGTAAATGTGGCTGGGGGAGACAAGGTGCGGAGGTTGCCATCGACGACGTACCACAGGAAAAGGCCTGCGGGTCTTGCAGGTGCAGGGAAGCAGAGGGAAGTGGGAGCGGGCTTCACACCTGAAAAATATTTTGAGTTATTTTTAAAATATCTATTTATTTATTTATTTATTTAATTTATTCAATTATTTATTTATTTTGGTTTTTTGAGACAGAGTTTTCCTCTAGCCCCAGCTGGCCTGAAACTCACTAAGTAGATAAGGCTGACCTCAATCTCACAGAGACCCACTTGCCTCTCTATCCCAAATGCTGGGATTAAAGATGTGCACCATCCTAGCCAGCAGCTGTCTGTTACTTTAAATTCAGGGCTGAGGAGACGGAACAGAGTACTGGGTACTCTCAGAAGGGCCAGGTTTGGTAACCAGCACTCACATAATGGTTAACTACCCTCCATGACTCCAGTTCTAGGGGATCCAATGTTATCTTCTAGCATCCAAAGACATTGCACAACACAGGTTTACTTACCAACATGCAGGCAAAACATCCATACATATAAAATAAAAATAGATACAATTTTTTAGAGACTATAATGAATTCATCTCTTCCAATTTATTCTAAGATTTTATTCAAAGAACACTGATTAAACCATATGCTAGAACATGTAAATTATCAGGCCATATATTATAGGTACAATAGGTACCATTCATACACATAAAATAAAAATACATACAATTTTTAAAAAGACTATAATAAATTCATCTCTTCCAATTTATTCTAAGATTTTATTCAAAGAACACTGATTAAAACATATGCTAGAACATGTAAACTTTCAGGCCATATATTATAAGTACTACAGGTACTTTAGTACGATAGCTATGAGATTAGATTTTAAATTATTTTACAAATATTGTGTATGTGGGTGGGAAGTTATCTGCTTCTACATTATGAGTTCCAGAGATAAAACTCAGATCATGAACCTTGTTAGCAAGAGCCCTTATCTCATAATCCATTTCACTAGTGCCAGGTGTTTTTTTAAAATAAAATAATATATTTTTTGATTCTTTGAGAATTTATTATAATTTTTATGATCATATTCAAATACCCTCTCCATCTCCTCTCACATCATTCCACCAAGCTACTACCGTACTTTGTGTAATCTGTTTTTTAAGGCCTTTTAAGTATGATTTATATTCTCCAAATTTAAATTGGTTATGGAGCCAATTCTCTGACGCATGGTCAACTGACTGCGCATCACACCCTTAAAGAAAATGGACTTTTCCTCTCCCAACAGTCATTAGTTTCCAATAGTTCCTCAGCTAGGGCAGGAGGTTGCATCTACTTTTGTCTTGCTTGAACTTGTGCAAGTCTTGCTTATGAAGTTACAAATGGTAGGGGCTCATATGTTCAACTTCTTGTTATGTCCAGAAAACATCATTTCCTTGTAGTCATCCACCAACACTAACTTTTGCAATCTTTATGGCCCATCTTCCAAGATGCTCCCTGTGCATTTGGGAAATGGGTGTGACATAGATGTTCACATTTAGGTCTGAACAGTCATCAGTCTTTTATTATTGGAACACTGACTAGTTGAGGGTCTCTCTATTAAACATCACCTCACTTTCTATGGTGAGAGTTGTGAGATTCATTAATCTAAGTTATAATAGTAAATCTTTAGGAGTCAGCTTAATATTATGTTCATTTAGCAAAATAATAGTATTAGTTTCTTATCTATGGCATATGATCTTTCTAGCCATAAGTTTTGGTCCCAATTACAGTTCCAGGTATGGGCTCCATCTTGTGAAGTGGGCCTTATATGCAATCACAAAGTATTTGATGAGCCCATAAAATATCTATCAATATTAAACCAATAGCCATATCATGTCAGGCTAGTAACTATTGTAGCTCACAGCTGGGCAAGACTGATGATTACTTTTCTCCTCTGACAGCCTAGATAGCACCTTTTAACACTATGAAAGCTAGCCAGTGGTGACGACATTTCAAGCTCAGTACCAGCTTGATTTCTCCATGTTCTATGTCTTACATATGTAGTGTCTTCTAGTTTACTGTTTGTTACTTGTCTATTTAAATAGTTAGCTTCACCTTTGTTTAATTTTCACTGGTCATACACATATAGAAATTCATCTATTTCTTTTAGATTTTCCAGTTTTGTTATATACAGGTTTTTTTTAAGTATGTCCTTATAATTCACTAAATTTCTTAAGCATCTTTTGTAATGTTTCCCTTTTCACATATGTTTTATTAATTTGAGACAACTCCCTTCTTCTTTTGGTTGATTTTCAAACAGTGTAGCAATCATCTTAATCTTTTCAAAGGAGCAATTCTTCATTTCATAGATCATTTGCATTTCTATTTTATTAATTTTAGATCTTATTTTTTAATCTCTTCCCATCTACTCCCTTTAGGTATTGATTTTTCTTATTTTTTCAAGGCTTACAGGTACAATGTTGATATAGTAATATGGTATCTCTCCAGTTTTTAAAATATTTAGATTAAGAATATTGTATTGTATGAGAATTTCATACAATATATTTTGATCATATTCAAACCCCTTTCTCCATTGCCAACCCTACCTTATTACCATTCTGACTTTAAATCCTCTTTTACTGTATGTTTTATTTTATTTTTTTAAAGAAGACTGTCAAGTCTAATCTGTATTTCCTATGTTCTCTTGGGGATGACTTTATTCTTTGGAGTCTGCTCAACCCACCAGGCATCACAACAGTAAGGAAAACTGCCTATTCTCTCCCAGCATCTATCAATAGCAATAGATCCTCAATTATGTTTGTGGCTCCCTGCCCATCACTTCAATCCACTCTTGGCCCCTCTTTGGCTTGTGTTTGCACAGATATTTCTTGTGCATCCTCTCATAAATGCTGTGAGTTCATATATGCAACCACCCTGCAGTTTCCAGGTAACACAGTATTTAGCTACCACATCTGACTTATAGAAACTTTCCAGCCACTGTTCCCCAATAATCCCTGAACCTTGGGAGGAGAGAATATGATGTAGAGTTCCCCTTGGGGCTGTACACTCAGCAGTCTCTTATTCTCTGCACATTGACAACTTGTGGGTCTCTGTGTTAATTGCCTTCTGCTTTAAGAACATTCTTTGGTGAGAATTTAGAGATGGACTAGTCTACAGATGCACTAGTAACAATAAATGACTGGGAGTCAGCTTGGCACTCTATCACTTTAGCAGAATGATACTATCAGCTTCTCCCCTACTTCCTGTAATACATGTAGCCACAGATTTTTTACCCTGATATCAGTGACAGCTATAAACTCCATTATATGAAGTAGAGCTTTAAGCCAAATAGAGGGAAATTAGTTACTGCCCAAACTTTCATGCTACTATTACACCATGTGGTGTATTTTGCAAGTCAGTTTTTATTGTAACTTTCAGGGTTCATAGCTGGGTTAAGTTGATGATTCCCTTTTCTTTCAATAACACCCATAGCACATTGTAGTACTGTAAAAGCTAGCTAGCAACATAAAGCTTCTGTATCAGTACTACCGTGATTTCTCTGTTTCTTCTGTGATAAAAATATATAATGTCTTAAAAAACAGGGTATTGCCATCCAAATCTAGCACATAATCAACTGCAATGGCAATAGCCAGTATGTTTTTAATATTTTATTTATTATTTTTATTTTATGTATATGTGTTTATTGCCTGCATGTAGGTAAGTGCTCCCGTGTCGTGCAATGCCTTTGGAGGACAGAAGAGGCCTTCGGATCCCCGGAACTAAAGTTACAGACAGTATTTAACTGTCATGTGGGTGCTGGTATTGCAACCCGGGTCTTCTGCAAGAACAGTGTTCTTAACCGCTGAGCCATCTCTCCCACCCCAATAGCCAGTATTTTTTGTGGATCTAAAGGATCTCTCTGGTCAACAATTCCAACACAAGGACTCCACTCCTAACACTGGCCTTTTCATTTGCTAGCCTGTAGTGTCTATTAGGTCCACTAAACCCCTGTCATTATGTAGCTACATTTAAACTCTTTGTGTACTATATGTGTATATATTGAAAGAGGCTTCTATAGAAGGTTACCATATGACTTTTTGAAAAGGCCTTTAGTGTTAGTTCCTCCTCTGTCTGCCTCTTCTTCCCTTTCCTCCCATTATACCACATTAAGTCCATCATATCCAATTATCCATCCTTTTCCTCCTTTATAGCACTGCATTATATCTACCCTCCCTGGAATCACCCCCCACTGTCTTTTATTAATTTCCTTATCTTTAAGAATTTTCCAATTGAAACATGAAGATATTTAAATATCCAAAACTAATAATGACTTATGGGAAAGAACATGTGACAGTTGACTTTCTGAATCAAGTATACCTCACGAATGATAATTGTTTCCAGATTCATCCATTTTCCTGTGAATTTCATTTTTCTTAACAGCTGAATAATAGTTCATTGTATAAACATACCATACTTTCATTATTCATTTATCAGTGAATAGTAATAGATATCTAATTTGTTGCCATTTCCTGGCTATTGTGGATTGGGAAGCAATGCAAAGGGATAAATGAACAGGTACTGCTGGTGTAGAAAACATATTCCTTTGGGTATATGCAGAAGAAGCGTTAACTGAAACATGTTGGAGATCTAATTTTAACTTTTTGAAACATCCACAATAATTTCCATAATGGCTGCAAAATTTTTCATTCCCATCAACAGTGAATAAGTGTTCCCTATTCCCTGCATTCTCATCAGCATTCACCGTTGTTTTTTACATCTCAGTCATTTTGATTTGGGTCTCAAAGTAGTTTTAATTTATATTTCCCTGAGGCTAATAGGTGTTGAACATTAAAACTTAAATATATTTCCCAGCCACTTGTGTTTCAGCAGTTAAGAACTCTCTGTTTAGTTTCCTGCAACAGTTTTTTTAACTTTATTTATTATCTTTATTTTATGTGTATGCATGTATTGCCTGCATGTAGGTAAGTGCACCTGTGTCATGTAATGACTGCACAGATCAGAAGAGACAGTCAGATGCCCGGGTACTGGAGTTAGGATCAGGTGTTAGCTGCCATATGGGTGCTGGGATTCAAATCCGGGTCTTATGCAAGAACAACCAGTGTTCTTAACTGCTAAGCCATTTCTCCAGCCCCTCCTGCAGTTTTTATTACTAAAACTCTGTAGAATAACACAAGATCAGGGATGGTGTCATCTCCAGTATATCTTTTATTTTAAAAGATTCCTTTGGCTATTCTGTTTTTTAAGATTTCCATAAGAAATTTGTGATTACTTTTTCAATTGGAATTTTAATGGAGATTGCTTTGTGTCTGTAGATTGCTTTTGTCAGGATCGCCATTTTCACATTTTCATTAATGCTTCTGATCAGAGAGCATGGGAGTTTTTTTCATCTTTTAGTATATACTTAAATTGCTTATTTCAGTGTCTTAAAGTTTTTGTTCTACAAGGCTTTTACTTTCTGGGTCAAATTTAATCCAAGATATTTTATGTTTTAGCTACTGTGATTGGGATCATTTGTTTCCCTGATTTCTTCTTGGTATGTTTGTTGTTGATACTTTGGAAAGCTACTGATTTGGGGGAGGGTATTTTACATCTTGCTACTTTGCTGAATGTATTTGTCTGCTCTAAGAGTTTTCTGATGGAATCTTTAGGGCCATATATCACTTGCAAGTAATAGTACTTGGACTTCTTTTTTTCCAATTTTTACCCCCTTCATCTCTGTCATTTTTCTTATTGTTCTAGCTAAAATTTGAAGTATTATCCTGAACAGGAATGGAGAGAGAGGACATACTTTCCTTGTTCCAGTTTTTAATGGGAATGTTTTGAGATTTTCTCCGATTGCAGAATGTTAGTATGAGCTTGTTGTATATTCTCTTTATTACTTTGCGATATTCTCTGTCTTCTGTATCATTAGGTTCTCCATGACTTTTGTCATGTTGGATTTTTCAGAGGCCTTTTCTGCATCTAATGAGACGATCTTGTGATTTCTGTGCTAGAGTCTGTTTACTGGGTGGATTACAATTATTGATTTGTATGTGTTGAAACCTACCTGCGTCTCTGTAATGAAGCTGCCTTATCATGGTGCATGATCCTTTTGATGTTTTCTTGCATTAGCCTGTGAGTAATTTATTGAGAATTTTTGCACTGATGTTGGTCAGAAGAATTGGTTATAATTTTCCTCTTTTCACCCTCATTTCCATTTATTATAGTGAACTACTAAATAGAGTATAAAATCGGGATGAAGTAATATGAATCAGTGGGTAAAGAGGCTTGTCTCAAAGCCTGATGGCATGAATTCAATCCTTCAGGCCCCAAATTGTAGAAGTTGTCCTCTGATCTCCATATGCATACCGACACAAATTCCCTTATATTCAAAATAAATTTTAGAATGCAATAAAATTAATTTATATGTATGTGCAACTCTTGGCTAAAATGAAACATTGAATGAAGACATTTTCTTCAGGTAATGGATAAAATGTCCTTTAATAAATTTGGGTAAAAATGTTGACGATATGATAATATTTATGTCGGTGCATTTTCTCCTTTACATGAGTAAAGTAGCAACCAGGAAGCGAAAACTGTCAAAACATTACAGAGCAAGAAATAAAGAGAAAGTTGTCATGGGACAAGGCAGATTTCAGTGACTTGTGAAGTAGAAGATTCTTTTAATCCATTAGAACTTCAGAGCTTTAGAAACATTCAGTCATCTGAGAAAGTCGAACCACCAGGAGTAGTGGTGTATATTCACTGAAAACTAATAGATTCAGCAGTAAATTCCTCATCAAATAGCAATGTAGACAGAATTGATGTAGAGGATATACATGAACCAAAGAAAACTGAGACTCAGGGATATCGAGGACAAATGCAGATAAAGATGCCATTTTGAAAGGAGGAGGGGATCATTGAAAATGTTTATGAGAGCTGCCAGGCTGACTATTGAAAGATTCTTTTGCTGAGAAAAATATTTGTAAACAAGAAAAAAATCTATTGATGTATAATGAAATAGGCCTAAAGGAGAA
>NW_008352267.1:5487129-5496627 GCF_000622305.1 Nannospalax galili | reverse complement strand
TGTTGACGATATGATAATATTTATGTCGGTGCATTTTCTCCTTTACATGAGTAAAGTAGCAACCAGGAAGCGAAAACTGTCAAAACATTACAGAGCAAGAAATAAAGAGAAAGTTGTCATGGGACAAGGCAGATTTCAGTGACTTGTGAAGTAGAAGATTCTTTTAATCCATTAGAACTTCAGAGCTTTAGAAACATTCAGTCATCTGAGAAAGTCGAACCACCAGGAGTAGTGGTGTATATTCACTGAAAACTAATAGATTCAGCAGTAAATTCCTCATCAAATAGCAATGTAGACAGAATTGATGTAGAGGATATACATGAACCAAAGAAAACTGAGACTCAGGGATATCGAGGACAAATGCAGATAAAGATGCCATTTTGAAAGGAGGAGGGGATCATTGAAAATGTTTATGAGAGCTGCCAGGCTGACTATTGAAAGATTCTTTTGCTGAGAAAAATATTTGTAAACAAGAAAAAAATCTATTGATGTATAATGAAATAGGCCTAAAGGAGAATTAAATTTGAAATGAGTGAAAAAGAAGATGATTCTTAACTAATTAATAAGTCATACATATGCACACAGGTTGTTTCAAATTTATCTCTTGCTGCTTTACAGACCAAAGGTTCCCGATGTAAGAAAAGTGAAGGCTAACTCTGTTACTGTATCCCAGTGACTGAACTGCTTTCCCCACCATTGCCATCAACTAGAAGACATAGGATTGCCAAGAGTCAGAAAACTAGACTCTGATTCCAGAGCCTAAATTATGAACTAAATTTAAAATTGTTGATGCCCAGGGTGTTATTATAAAGCATGGTGGAAATAAATAGCAACAATTTACTGCATATTTCAAAAAGTTAGAATTTTGAAAGTTTTCATTATAAAAAAATGCTAAAAATGTTTTTTATTATTAATTTTTTTATTATTCAAAAGAGTCAATTTTTAACATATTTTTCTAGAAATAACTTGAAGCAGGTTGCATAAGAAAAATATACAATGAAGATTAAGGGTGAAATATGAATAAGAAATCAAAGGCCAAAGGATTTGTCAACATGGGGTCAACTTTGGTGGAATCATAAAGGTTCCCATTAGCTCTGTTCTCTCTCTCTCTCTCTCTCTCTCTCTCTCGGAAAACACTACCTGCGGTCACCACAACAATCTTCAAAGCTGGTGACAAACTTTCAGATCATTTTACAAAGTTATAAAGAATAATTGCTTCTCCACTTTGTGCATTCTGTTATAGGCAAAATCTAGCTGGGGAAGAGGACTCTAGCTAGACTTCAGAAAAAGGGGGAACTTTTACTGGAGATGGAGTAGGGAGAGTTATACATGGGGAGTGAGAGGAGATATAACTAATGCTTAGATTGTGTGAGAAACTAGAGGGAAATCTACTAGTTTAAAGTTAACCTGAAAAATACACATATTGTAAATATGTGAGTACCATGTGTATAGCTGAAGGCTACATGACAAAAAATACAGTGCCATGCAAGAGACACCTTCCTTTAAATTGTTGGTCAGGGTAGTCCAAAGAATCCCAAAATCACACTGGCTTTTAGGACAGCACATGATTGCCTCCCAGAATGTGTCAGGAAAACTCTATTGCTAAAAACAGGCCACACTTTGGACACAAGATCTGGAAGTCTCCTCCTGGAAGATTGGTTCTCATGATATCAGAGGATACTATATAAGCTCTAAAGGGAGAAAACCAATCAATGGTTATACCCATCTGTAAAGCCAAATAAACAAACTATTGCTCTTGGTGCAGTAGTGGTACTTTTTAAATTGAGGTTTTGTGCATTTCATGTAATAGATCTTAATAAAATTTAGAGTCCCTCTCCCTTCCCTGTCCGCTATACCCTCCCATTACCAGATTTCAGATATTCTGTCATATGTGTTAAGTCTGGTCAAGCATTTGTATACAGATGTCCCTCAGTGCAAGTCCATCCACTGGAATCTAGTCGGCAAATCTAGAATCACTCCCTTAAAGAAGATCTACTCTCCCTCACCCTACAGTAATTGCTTGTCAATAGTTCCTTGACTATGGTTGGAGCCTGCTGCCCATTTCAGCAGTCCTATGCCGAGTTTTTGTCTGATTGAATAGGCATGGGTCTTGTGCATGCTGTGACCATTGTTGGAAGTTCATGAGCAAGTTTCCAGAGTCCTGGAAGCCTGTTTCCTTATGTTCATGCACCATCTCTGGCTCTTACTATATTTCTTCTCCCTCTTCAATAATGGTCCCTGAGCCATGTGTGGGTAAGATTTAGTATATATGGTGATTTGAATGAGAATGCCCCCACAGGCTCCAAGTATTTGAATACTTTGTCCCCAGTTGGTGGTAGTGTTTTGGGAGGTCTTAGAGGATGTGGCCATGCTGGAGGAAGTACTTCACTGGAGGTGGGCTTTGAGAGTTCTTAAGCCTTTCCTTGTCATGAGTCCCTTTCTGCTTCCTGTGCCTGCTTGAAGATGTGAGCTTAGCTTCTGCTCCTACTCTATTCACCTCTGCTGCCATACCTCCCCACCCTGATGGACTCTTGACTCTTTGGAATTGTAAGCTAAATAAACTCATCCTGTTATAAGTTTCCTTGGTCATGGTGTTTCTATCACAACAACAGAAAAGTAATTAATACAGTGTAGGAGTCCAATCCACAGACACACAATCTACAGTCTCTGATTCACTACTCCTTGGCGAGTTGTGGCCTTCTGTGTACACCATACTCTGTTATATGAGGAAGTTTTGCTGTAGATAGTTGAGGGATGTATTAGTATTGTCTCTACCCCTATTCTGCTGTGTTCCATGAGCCTTAGGTGTAGAAATTTCACTGTAGATGTGTTACTTAGGGTTGAACATCTCTCAGACAAATATTCTGTGTACATGACCAGCTGTGTAATCTGTTGCAGAAAGAAGATTCTTTGGTGAGTGGTATATGGTATACTTGTCTGTAAATATCAGGACCCATATTTAGCATTTATTAGGTAATAAATTTCTTTTGTCTAGAGATATGACAGAGATATTGTTTACTCTAGAATCTATGACTTCTCCATCCATGTGTATTTGGCTATATTTACAGTGTCACTAATGAGTTCACTCCCATTGAGAGGGCTTTAAGCCCTAGCTTTTGATTACCCCCTGGAGAAAAGTGCCACTATGGCACCAGTAGAAATAGCTTGCTGTGCCAGCCATTGTGGTTATTAGGCTTTACAGCTGGGCTGGACCATTGATTGATATTATTCCTTATTATCTTGTACAGTGTTCTCCAAGACTATGAGAGCTAGCCTTCAGGGAAGAGGCTTCCAGGTCAGTTTCAGCTCCACTACTCCAAGTTCTGTGTCCAAAGTATGCCCTATCTTCAGCAATAGGGTTATACTTTCAAGTTCTGGAAAGCAATCAAAGGCTCTGGCTAGCCCATGTTATCTTTGGAGTCTCTTGGACTGCCCTAACCAAAAAATTGAAGTGAGGTTTCTCCTGTCTGGAAAGATGTTTCTTGCTATGTAAACTTCAGGTATACTTTCACTCATTTTCAGATATTTTATGTGTATTTTTCAGAGATTTTTGTTTAAGTTAATACATTTCCCTCTGGCTTTTTATGCCACTTAAGCTTTACTTATAGCTCCTTTACTTATATCTCCTCTATAAGCTTTACTTATATCTCCTCTTTATTTATATCTCCTCTTATATCTCCTCTCTTATGTCTCCTCTTAAGCTTTACTTATATCTCCTCTCTCTCTGTCCCTGTCTCACTTCCATCCTCCCTCCACAGTTTAAATAACCTTATTTTTTTCCTTTGATAATACTTATCTCCTATTATTCCCCCCCCCCTTGAGTCCCTCCTTCTCCCCATGGTTCCTTGTATGTCCTTCGCACTTCTCATCACAGTTGAATATCCTAATTTCTTTTGCCATTTCCCCCTTGTAAACACCTATTTCCTATTATCTCCCTTTCTCTATCCTGGGGGTAATCAACAGCCATCTCATTGGAATTAAATCCTCCTCAGCAGGATGAAACTCATTGTGGAACTCTAAACATAGCCGAATACACATGAATGGAGTGGTCATAGACTCTAGAAAAACCTATTTTTGCCATATCTCTAGACCAATTTAATTTCAAACTGTATTCTCAGTATACATCCTCATATTTACACACAAGTGTACCGTTGACCCCCTCATCAAAGAAGCTTCTATTTGCAATAGGTGGAGACTATTAGAGAGTGCCAGATGCAGTCAGAGGATAAGTGTCTGTGAGACACTTAACTCCAAGTGACACACCTACAATGCAACCTCTACACATAGTATGTATGTATCTCTCAGCTCTCACCAAAGAAATTTCCCTATGCAGCAGACAGTGATTAATACAGAAACCCACAATTGGCCATGGTCTGGAAAACAAGAGATTGCAGAGTGCTTATCCCTGAATAGGACTCCTATTTCAAACCCCTGCTTGCCAAAGTCTTAGGAATCATTGTGGAAGAGGAGGTTGAAATATTATAAGAGCCAGAGATGGTGAATGATCATAAGGAAGCATTTTTTCAGACAGCTGGTCTGTTACTCATACAAACTCACAACAATGCTGACTCCATGCAAAAATACTATGCAAGCTCAAACCACAAACAATTTCAGCATAGACATGGTAAGGCTGGTAAGAAATCCCAACTTAACCTAAGGAACTTTAGGTAATTGATGGCTGCTGAGAGAGGGAGAGACAGTGTCTTATGGGGATGGGACTACACAGAAGGACATTTAGGGAAAGAGATCAGAGTCAATAGGCCATATTATATATATATGAATACATTAAATTCAGTGGGGATAGAGGCAGGGCTTATACTAGAGGGGATCTAAATACTATCAAAATATATTGTATGAAAATTGCAGTAATTCAATGAATTTTAAAAAAAATTATGATGGGCTGGAGAGGTGGCTCAATGGTTAAGAGCACTGGCTGCTCCAGTAGAGCACCTGGGTTAGGTTCCCAGAACCCATGGGGCAGTTCACAACTGTCACTCCAGTTCCAGGGACTCTGACACCCTCTACTGACTTCTTTGGGCATTACCAAGTACAGGTACACTTACATGCTTGCAGGCAATGCACTCATAGAAATAAAGTAAAAATAATAAAGTTTTTTAATTAAATATTAATGCCTAATTAACCAGAGATGGGAAACACATCTCTTAAAGTCTTGCTACATTTTTCATACAGCAAGGGTCTGAAACATTTTGTACATATTTGCAAGATACTCTCAATAAAATTGTGCAATTTCTTAATGCGCTGATTTAAAACAGGCAACAACTAAATCTAGATACCATAAGCATGGTGGGCTTTTGAGTGCAAAGTACAGAATTTTGCAAAAGAATGTTTCATGTTTACATTTCCTAGGCATAAATTAATGGAACTGGGGGAATAGTCATGTTGATGCTTTTGATCATGAAGTTTTTACACTGAAATCTGCTAGACAATGAATCACTAATTGTTTGCCTGGATAGCTGTCTCCTTTATTTCCTCTTGTTAACAAGTGTTAAAACACTCATGAGTACTTACTTTGTAGAAAGAAAACCTACCTAAAGTCACACAATGAATGAGCAACAGAAAAAAATTATGACTTACATTTTACAATTTAATGGCTTATACTTTTCACTGTTCCATATTGACTCAACATCCTTGTTTCTATTACTTAATTCAGCCTCTATGTAAACAACATAAAGACAAAATACTGTTATAGGAATTATAGGTATCAAGTATACAAATAGGAAAATAAGAAAATGTTCACATATTATTTATTTTCAATGTGAATGCACAATGTCATTTATTTTAGCACAATATTACAGCTAAATGAAGAAAAGAAAGAAAAGTAAAGGAAGGGAAAATGGGAGAGAAAAGACTGCATGCCTAATACATTTATTCAACAAAAAACATGCATGAACTCCATCATCCTTTCCCTATTCTATGAGTTGTTCATTACAAGGTCAGTGATTAATGATACCTGCTCTCAAGGCCTTAGACTGGATGCAAAGATGTAGCCAATGAGGACAAATATCTCATTCTTGAGTTTCTAGTGCTACTTGGTTTTACTTTCTTCTGTTTTCCTATCTCTGTCTTTTCCGTATATTCTTCTGTCCTGTAATGAGATAGCTAACCTGTGTTTTGGACCTTTCCACTTCCTTCTAATATCCTCCTTCTATGTTACACCCAGTGCATTCACAATCCTTATTATCATACACTCATTTAAATTAAATTACTGTCTGATAAAATATTAGAACATGTGATAACAAGTAGCAATACATCATGAATAACTGACAACAATTTTGTTAGATTTTCTAAACTTGCAAGGAGTCATTTTTAAATAAAAAAAGAATGAACAAGACATTTATCTGAAAGTATTGCTGTACCTTGAAAATTATAATATAGAAGTTGACTTACCTTCCTGCGGTCACCGCCAGTGGCAGTCGCTCCTCCGTTCTCATGGGTGCTGCTCCTTCGCTCTCATGGGTGTCGAGGCTGCTCTTCCACTTGCCCTGGGCTGAGGCCGCTCTCCTGCTCTCCTGGTGCTGAGGCAGCTCTTCTGCTTGCCTTGTGCTGCCTCCTGTTGTCGCTGCTTCTGCCTGGTCCCGGACCTCAGGGCTGGTGAGGAGACTGTGTCAGCAGAGCCACATTCAGACACAGGAGACCAGGTTCAGTGACACAGATCTGGTTTATTGCAGGGAGGCACAAGCTTATATAGGGGTAGTGGTCTAATCACAGCACAGCAAGCAGGATACCTTATTAGCATAACAGACTTAGTGTCCTATTAGCATAAGAGACTTAACGTCCTATCACAGAATAGAGAGTAGGATGCCTCATTAGCATACTGGATTTCAGATTACAGAGCCTGGATTCCTGGAAACCATGTGACCCTAACAGTTGCAATATCACCCTAAGCTCAAGCCTGTCTCCCACACCTTCCAATTTTCTTCTCTATCACAAACATTTTCACTGAACTTAGCAAGCGTAAAGAGTTTTATACCTTAAAGTTCAGTTCTCTAACATTCTGAGATGCTAGAAACCTCATTTCTGGAAGCACAAACTATTATATTGAGGCAAATTAACTAGGGAACAAGAAAGTTTAATACTCAGGGTCCAAAAAGAAAAAGGAAGAGTCTCTAATGATTGGTTTTAATTGGATTTGACACAACATAAAATCATTTGGAAAGACAATCTTATCGAGGGATAGTCTGTAATAGGTTGGCCTGTGCCTGTGGGAAGGTGTTGTAATTGAATTAATTGATATCAGAAGACCCAGCATACTGTGGGTGGCACTGCTCTTTAGGCACTGAGTCCTGAACACTACTAGTAGAGAAGTGGAGCAGACTACAAGCAAGCAAACATGATCATATGCGTGCATGCGTTCTCACTATTTTTGACTGTTGACATAGTGTGATCAGCTGTTGCAAGTTTTTGTTGTCTTGACTAATTTGTAATAAGAGACTGTAGCCTGGAATTGTGAGCTAAAATAAGACCTTTCTCCTCCAAGTTGCTTTTCATAGGGATAGTTTATCATAGCAACATAAATGAAAATTGGAATATTCAACACAGATTATTTACTAGAGAAAATTCAATTTTTGTAAACCTTACAATTTCAAGAAGAAGAAAAAAAAAATTCCCAAGTGATGAGACATAGAAAATTAGAGTCAAAGGAGTGGCACCCACAGATCTATTGTTTCAGGGAAATCAGTCCTTATATCCAGAATTCAAGCACTGAGCTGCCAGGTGTGTTCTTGAGCTGCCAGTAATTCAAAGAGAGATTATTCTACTGCCAGAGATGTCTCATGAAGTGGGGAGGGAAACTTTTCATTGGCTTCTCTTTACCTTTCTCCTTCTGTCTCCTACTAGAGCCTCTCAGCAGTGGAATGAAATAGCAATGGAACTAGGAAACACAGTTTCCTAGGGTCAGCCCTGAAAACACAGGGTAGAGAGGAGGGAGGAGAGGGCCTCTGTGCAAACAAGCTATGACTGAGAAATTGTAACTATGAAAAACATTTTTTGCTCATTTGCTAAAATTGTTGAGGGCAATAATTTATAATCTTATTGATAAGTAGTAATAATCCATAGTGTGAAAGGAGTATTTTCCTTTCTAATGAAAAATCTGATTGACAGTTTAATGAATGTATTGGCTATTATTAACAACGTACTTGAATAATTATGGGTAGTAGTTCTTGTTAGATGCTTTAAACCTTCCCCAGTGAATTGAGAATTAAATAGAAAGTCAGTATATTTTTCTATTAATATCTACTGTGTTCCCTGCATCTTGTCCTCACTATATTTCTCTTTCTAAGGCATTGAATTACTTCATCATAATAAACTTAAAGCTGCTGGTTATTCTACTGGATTTTTTTCCTCCTTCTGTATGTTGTCTCTGGCTTTGTACTGAGCCTCTGCACCTTTGAATTAAACTTAGTATCTGTTCTCCCTGTGCACCTTTCTCGATCATTCATCACAGAAAGTCATGTGTACATAGTACACATCAACCATTTCCTAATAATGTCTTATTTAGATACTTTATTTCCAGTACAATAGACAATTATTCCAAAATAAAAAGCGCTTTGACTTCTAATGAATTTTAATCCAATTTTTACAAAATGCTCGTATGATAAGGTGTATCCATCAATATTTTGAAATGAATAAATATGTGAGTGAAATCAAGATCATATTGCTGTATTTCTAAGCTCCTACCTTTTGCTGCACCTAGTTCAACTCTGTTTTCCACCTTAACAAACTGATAATCTTCCCTGAGGCAAGATAAATTTTAATTTGTTCTTTTAAAAATATTTTATTTATTTTTTATGTGTTTGAGTATATTGCCTGGACATACTTAAATGCACCCATATAGTACAATGACTGCAAATGAGGATATCAAATCTCCTAGAAGGGGAGTTTTTATCCGTTCATAGCTGCCATGTGGGTGCTGGGATTTGAAACCAGGTCCTCTGCAAGAGAAGCCAGTGTTCTTAACCCTGAGCCATCTCTCCAGCCCACTTATTTGATTCTTTAGCTACCAAGTCAGTATCTAGGAACATTTCACATACAAACCTGGATGTTCTTTATAGTCCATTACTCAACTTTAGCTCTCTTTCTCCCTATTTTTCTTTCTCACTTACTCTATTTCTCTTCTTTTTCTTTATCTGCTTCTGAAAATCATACAATTGGATCCTCCTTGTCTCATTAATCTACATGCTTAGAAAGTGTACATGAGTATTCTCTAAAAAATAATAATTAGCACTACTATCCTCAGGCCTCTTGGGGTAAGTCTATAGCGCAGCTCTCAGCACCTGGACTCCCTAACCCACATTCACCCTTCCATGCCTCCTGCCGTTCTATACTCCTAGTTTGGGCCCTGCGCCATTCCTAGTCTTGGGGCCCCAGACACCTGGGGAACCAATACTGCTTCCTGATCCTTTTCACCCAGAACAACTTAGTGCCCTTCTTGGGCCCCAGGAGCACCGCTTCTGGACCTGGCCCCGCCCTCACCTCTCT
>NW_008352267.1:5450821-5479848 GCF_000622305.1 Nannospalax galili | reverse complement strand
GAAGGCTGTCTATCTGACGAGTTTGTATTCATGCTCAGATGCCAAGGAACTCAGAAAGTAAGTGACTGCGACCAGAAATAGTCATATATAGAGATTAGAAATGCATGTGAAAACATCTCAGTGTCAATTGCCTTAAAATGAATTTTTCTGTATGAAACTGTGTAATTTAACAACGAAGTGGATATCTTTTTTAAACGTTGGAACTTCATTTAATTTTATGTCTTATAGAGTTTACAATGAGTTAAAGATTATATAAGCTTAATAATTCATCTGTAAACCTAAAAATGTACAGCCAATTTTGAAAGAGATGTACCCTAGCTCAGAAAAATGTTATTGAATAGGTTAATTGTGTTGTAATGATATGCTTCTTCTAAGTATGTTGTTATTAAATAAATCATTTTTACAAATTAAAAAAAAATAATAATTAATGTATTCATGCTAAAAAATGTAAACCTCTTGCTAGCATCTTTTATGTAGCAAGCTTTGCAAATAACATGTTCCAAATGGAGTGTGGAAGTGCTTGCATCACTCTTCTAAGTTGGTTCTTGATCACCCTTTGCATTTTATTTAGGTCTATTTTACTTTGCAAGATGTTTCAAAGTAAGGAAAATTATGCAAACAAATTAATTTTTAGAGAGTTTTTTCGATGAGAGTTATTGGTAAACAAGGTAACTTTCAAAAATAAAATTAATTCAGAGAATTCTACTCAACATCATACGCAATGGAGATTTTAAAGAAACCAAGAGAAGTACCTAATTTGCCAAAGCTAAATTTTTGCCTTATTTTGGTATGGTATGATGTGATGTTTACCTGGGCACAGTCTAATGCGTTAATTGGCAGAGATAACTATTTCTTACAAAAACAACTCTCAAATCAAGTTTTTACCTGTGAATTTAATAATTTAGGCTGCATTTAATTACATAAGAATAACTAATATGGGTCCAACATCAGGCTAATGGTCACTTGATTAAGTTTTCAGAAACCTTAAGTGTTAGGATAAACACAATAATGAAATTATTTTCACCAAAACTGATAATCCATTATAGTATATTCTAGTACATTTTCTACTTTGCAATATTTGTGAGTATAGTGATTTAAACAAATTTAGTTATTACATAAAATAAATTTTAAAATCATTTGCTACTTAAAAAGATAAAACAACTTCCCTGAGCTGCACAGCCTCCTATGTCCTGGTCCCTGCACCTTCCCTGGGTAAGTCCAGTGTGCCCAAGCATGTCTTGACTCCCCCAGGCTCTTTCACCCTCCCAGCTACCCTACTAAGTATCTCCTCTTAGGCTGGGTACAGGCCCATTTCTTGTCTTGGCACCACAGACACTGGAGCTAACCTCTTGGCCCAGAGCCACCACTGCTTCCTGACACTCTGCATCTGGACCAATCCAGTTCCTCCCTACCATCCCCAGGAAACCTCTGGGGCTGGTCCCACCCTCACCTTCCTTTACTTTCCTGGGCTGCACAGCCTCTGGGTGGACTGGTGCCAGCACCTTTCCTGGTCCCCATGAGCCCTCTGGACCAGGTCCTTCCCTCATATCCCTTTTCTTCCTGGGATGTACAGCCTCCAGTGTCAGGGTACCAGCACCTACCTGGGTAATTCCAGCATGCCCAGACCTTGATTCCCCCAGCCTCTTTCACCCTTCCAACTCCCCTGGCTGAGTCACTCCTCCTAGTCTGGCCAATTTCTTGTCTTGGCACCCCAGATACCAGGGCTAACCTCTGAGGGCAGAGCCCCCACTGCTTCCTGATCCTTTTCATCAGGACCAACCCATTTCCTCCCTGCAGCCCACAGGAACCCTCTAGGCCTGGTCCCACTCCCACATCCCTTTACTTTCCTATGTGGCACATCCACCAGCTTCCTGAGACCAGCATCTATCCTGGACCCTTCTCCCAGGCCAGCCCAGCCCAAATTCTCCAGGGCAGCATCTTTCCAGGAAGGACACACCTTAGGAGAAAGCATGATATCACCCGAGCTTCATCTCACTTTGGGCTCAGTGGGAACTCCTGGAGACAAAAGCAATTAGTCCACTCCAATATAAAATCAAAAGAGAGAACCTGAAGCCTAGACCAATCAGCATTTCAGACACAACAAGTAAACCACAAAGACACATAAAGTTTACAAATAGAAGCAGATCTAAACTCAACAAAGGATGGCTTGAGTCTGACACAAGAATCAGAAACTGTGAAGAAAATTCACATGTCAAAGTCACAAAGAAAAAACAATAACATGAAAAAAATCAAAATACTATATCCCCACCAAGTACCAATAGTCCTCTAGAGGAGTACAATGAGAACTCCCTAGAGATAACACAGGACATGGAACTCAAAAGAACAATTATAAACATGATAAAAGAATTCAGCGAATTTAAAGAACACAGAAAGAAATCAAACAACTGAAGGAAAATAGGGATACACTTAAGAATGAATTCAGAAAAGAGAAATATTGAAGATTACTCAGGCTGAAATGAAGAAGGAAGTGAAACACTTAGTAAGCCCATTAGAAACGACAGGAGAAAGCCTCATCAATAGGATGAATGAAATGGAAAATGGAATACCAAGACTGGAAGATAAAGTAGACGAATTAGACTGCTCCAGCAAAGATCTTGAAAAATTAAAAAAAAAAAAAAAACGTGAATGGAATATGCAAGAATTGTATGAGACCACAAAAAAACCAAACTTATGAATCATAGGCATACAGAAAGGAGAAGAATCTCAAGATAATGGTACGGAACAGATCTTCAACAGGATTGTAGAAGAAAATTTCCCAAAATTAAAAAAAAAGACATGCCCTTAAAAACACAAGAAACATATAAAACACCAAATAGACAGGACCAGAAAAGAAACTCTCCATGGCACATTATAGTAAAAACACTAAATTTTCAGAACAAAGAGACATTACTGAAAGCTGCAAAAGAAAAACAACTAATCACATATAAAGGAAAACCCATCAGGATTACAGCTGACTTTTCAGTGCAAACTATGAAAGCCAGAAGAGCCTGGACCAAATTATTACCAGATCTAAATGACCACAGATGCCAACCCAGATTACTTTACCCAGCCAAAATGTAGAAGGAAAAAGAAAAAATCTTCCATGACATAAATAGGCTCAAAGAATTCATGTCCACAAAACCAGCCCTTCAGAGAGTTCTTGAACTAATACAAAGAGCTGGAGAAAGGAATGACTATACACAAGGAGTGACAGAAAGAAATTTAATGAAGGTATAACTGGAAATGCACAACTATATCAAGTATGTGAACAGAAATAAAAAGTGACAAGTTTCAACACACATCTTTCATTAATAACTTTAAATATCAGTGGACTGAACTCCCCAGTCAAAAGATACAAACTAGTTGAATGGATTAAGAAACAAAACCCATCATTTTGTTGTCTACAAGAAACTCATCTCACTTTCAACTACAGGCACTACCTTAGGGTTAAAGGATGGAAACAAATATATCAAGCGGATGATACTAAGATAAAAGCAGGCATTGCAATTCTAATATCTGATAAAATAGATGTTATGCTAAAACTAATCAGAAGAGACAAAGAAGGCCAGTTCATTCTGATCAAAGGAACAATAAACCAAGAAGATATTACAAACATGAACATATATTCACCAAACTCTGGTGCACCCAACTCCATAAAAACAATACTACAGGACTTTAAGACCCAGTTAATCCCAGATCATTAATAGTAGGGGACATCAATACCCTATTGTCACCATTAGATAGGTCAACAGGACAGAGAATTAAAAGAGAGACATCTGAATTAAATGATCTCATATATCAAATGAACGTAAGAGACATCTATTGAATATTTCACTCAAGCACCAAAGAATGTACTTTCTATTCAGTGCCCCACAGAACTTTCTCCGAAATCGACCATGTCCGGGGGCAAAAAGCAAACCTCAACAAATACAAAAAGATTGAAATAATTCCATGCATTCAATCATACCACAATGCAATAAACCTTAAAATCAACATGGGAAGAATCCCCAGTAACCACATGAACACATGGAGACTAAACAACACATTCCTGAATGATGAATGGATCAAAGGAGAAATTAAGAATGAAATAAAAAGTATTCCTGGAATTAAATGAAAAGGACAATGCAGCACAACAAAACCTCTGGGACACACTGAAAGCAGTTCTTAGAGGGAAGTTTATAGCTCTGTGTGCCTACATTAAAAAATTGGAAAGAACACAAATAAATGACTTAACATTGCAACTCAAGACACTTGAAAGGCAACAGCAAATGAAACCCAAACCCAACAGACAAGAGGAAATAACAAAAAATCAGAGTGGAAATTTATGAAATAGAAACAAAGGAAACAATACAAAGAATCAATGAATCCAAGAGCTGGTTCTTTGAGAAGATAAACAAGATTG
Source organism: Nannospalax galili (assembly GCF_000622305.1). Classification (NCBI taxonomy): domain Eukaryota; kingdom Metazoa; phylum Chordata; class Mammalia; order Rodentia; family Spalacidae; genus Nannospalax; species Nannospalax galili. The sequence continues at coordinate 5,475,446 of NW_008352267.1, read as the reverse complement.
ATAGACCACTAGCCCAGTTAACCAAAAGAAAGAAAGAGCACCTCGAAATCAACAAAATCAGAAATGAAAGGGGAAACATCACAACAGATAAGAAAGAGATCCAGAACGTTATAAGGGAATACTTTAAAAACTTATGTGCTACTAAATTTGAAAACCTAAAATAAATGGATGGGTACCTAAAAGCATGGGAGCCACCAAAGCTAAACCAAGAAGACATTACCAGCTTAAACAGACCCATAACACATAAGGAAATGAAACAGTAATACAAAACCTCCCGACTAAAAAAAGCCCAGAACCAGATGAATTTACAGCAGAATTCTACCAGACATTTAAATAGGATCTACATCCAATACTACTTAAGTTATTCAAAAAGATTGAAATAGAGGGAGAACTTCCAAATTCCTTCTATGAAGCCACCATTAATCTAATACCAAAGCCAGTTAAAGATACAACCAAAAAAGGAAAACTATAGACCCATATCTTTAATGAACATAGACGCAAAAATTCTCAACAAGATACTTGCAAACTGCATACAGACACACATCAAGAAGATCATCCAACATGATCAATTTGGCTTTATTCCAGAGATGCATGGATAGTTCAACATATGTAAGTCAATAAACATCATAAATCATATAAATGGGCTCAAAGACAAGAACCACATGGTCATCGCAATAGATGCAGAGAAAAAATTCAACATGCATTTATGTTCAAAGTCCTAGAGGGAATTGGACTGGAGGGAACATACCTCAATATAATTAAAAACATATATAACAAACCCACAGCCAACATCATTCTAAATGGAAACATTCCCATTGAATTCAGGAACCAGACAAGTCTGTCCACTATCTCCACTCCTCTGTAACACAGTGCTTGAAACTCTCGCAGCAGCAATAAGACAAGAGAAAGTAAGTAAAGGAGTAATAGTTGGAAAAGAAGAGATCAAATTTTCCCTTTTTGCAGATGATATGATATTATATCTAAGAGATGCCAAGAATTCCACCAGAAAACTCCTAGAACTTAACACGTTCAGTAAAGTGGCAGGTTACAAAATTAATCTACAACATCTTTAGCCTTTCTTTATACCAATAGCAAGCTATCAGAGAAATAGTACATGAAAACACTCCCCTTCACAATAGCTGCAAAAAAATTAAAATATCAGGGAATAAACTTGACCAAAGACATTAAAGGCCTCTACAAAGAAAATTTTAATTCCTTAAGGAAAGAGATTGAGGAAGACATCAGAAGATGGAAGGACCTCCCATGCTCAAATATTGGAAAAATTATTATTGTAAAAATGACCATCCTACCAAAAGCCATTTATGGATTCAATGCAATGCCAATCAAAATCCCCATGAGATTTTTCACAGAATTGGAAAAAAAAAAGCATTCTAAGAATCATATGGAAGCACAGAAGACCTCATATAACCAGAGCAACCCTGAGCACTAAAGGCAATGCTAGGGGGATTACTATACCAGATATTAAACTGTATTACAGAGCTATAGTCATAAAAACAACATGGTACTGACACACAAATAGACTCATAGATACATGGAACAAAATTGAAGTCCCAAATAAGAGTACATTCAATTTCAGCCACCTGATATTTGACAAAGGAGCCAAGAACATTCACTGGAGGAAAGACAGCATGTTCAGCAAATAGGGCTGGCAAAACTGGATCTCCACCTTTAGAAGAATGGAAGTAAACCTCTATCGTTTACCTTGCACAAAAGTCAACTACAAATGAAACATAGACCTCAATGTGAAGCCTGAAACTCTGAAACTGTTAGAAGAAAACATTGGCAATAACCTCCAAGATATAAGTGTAAGAAAGGATTTTCTAAACTGGACATCAACTGCCCAGCAAACAAGGTCAAGAATCAATAAATGTCACCTCGTTAAACTAAAAAGCTTCTTAACATCAAAACAAGCAACCAAGGAAGTGAAAACCCACAGAATGGGAGAAAACCTTCACCAGTGACATGTACCACAGAAGTTTAACATCCAGAATATATAATGATCTCAAAAAACAAAATATCAAGAAAGGAAGTAACCCATTTGAAAGATGGGCTAAGGAGCTGAACAGTGAGTTCTTAAAAGAAGATGTCTAAGAAGCATCTTAAAAGGTGTTCAACATCACTTGTAAATAGGGAAATGCAAATTAAAACCACTTTAAGATTTCATCTTACCCCAGTCAGACTGGCTAAGATCAAGAGAATAAATGATACCAAATGTTGGAGAGGATGTGGGGAAAGGGGAACTCTCATCCACTGCTGGTGGGACTGCAAGTTGTTCAACCCCTGTGGGAAGCAGTGTGGAGAACCCTTGAAAAACTACAAAAGAAACTTAAAATTGACTCAGTTATAACACTTCTTGCATGTACCCAAAGAACTCTCTTGTCACAATAGCTAAGAGATGGAAGCAACGTAAGTGGCCCTCAACTGACTAGTGGATAATGAAAATGTGGTTCATTTATACAATGGAATTTTACTCAACATAAAGAAAGATGAAATCATGAAATTTGCAGGGAAATGGATGGAACCAGAAACTGTTATACTAAGTGAAGTAACACAGACTCAGAAGAAAAAAAAAAAAAAAAAAAGGCGTATGTTCTCCCTCATATGTGGATCTTAGCAACAAATCTTTATAAGTGAACATGTATCCAGACATAACTACAGGGACCAGGATAATGAAGAGGAACCAGGGAAGTAAAGGAAAAGAAAGAATCTGAAAGAGAGGAACAGTAGAAAACAGGTGTTAACAAGAGAGATATGGATAATAATGGGGTTATTTTCAAGGGGGAGGGGGGAGGGAAGTTTATACAAGGAAACTAGGGGATAAAGGGAAAAAAGGAGCTCAAGAGAGGTGGGACCATAGGAGAAGGGTAATATTAAGGGAAAAATGGAAAAAAAAATGGGGGCACCTTAAATAGGGAAACCATGGTGGAATGGCTAGCCAATGTGAGAGATAAACAATGCCTAGCTAGTTTTAGAAAACCAGAGGGAACCATATTAGGCCAACAAACTACTGACAAATTATATATACAAACAGATCAAAGAATGTAATATATGCCTAGGCAAGGTTTATCTGAGGGTGTTTAGTCTTTGCCCAAGCTCTATATGGCATATGGTATTTAAAAGTACCAGACTGGTGGAAGTAACCTTCTTGGATGTTTAACAGCCATACTTTGAGGCCTATACTAATTTGGTCAGGGGGAGATAAAGGACAGTTTTTAGTCCTTGCCCTCTTAGCTCAACTAAGTTCCAGGGGACTATGATCATCTCTCAAAATGTCCTGTGACTGTGGTGATTCACCTGTCCTCTTGAGCAAGGAGGCCTTGGAGACCCCACCAGATGGACCTGAACCAGTGTCCAGTCTACAAAGAGGAGGGTCAACACAGAGGAAACATTTCCCCATGCTTCCAAGCAAAGCCAGCCATGGTCAAGCAGGACCTTTGATTTATCTTCACATAGATGGAACTGGTAAAAGAAAGGAGCCAGGGGCTCTTCTCAAGCCCATGTTACCCCTGAGGAACAGATTTTCAAATGACCATAAGAGTAAAAATAAATTGTTTTATCTGGGCCAACTGTAGGGGTTTAAACACCGAAAAGGAAAGTATAACCAAAGATTAATGTGGTCAATATGTATAGCTAAAGGCTACATAACAAGAAACAATGCCAGACAGCAGATACCTTCCTTTGAGTTATTGGCCAAGGTTTTGCAAGAGACTCCCTGACAGTAACCCAGCGTAGAACTGGGAAAACGAACAGCAGACCCCCAACCTTATCTAAGGAATATTGACAACTGATTGCTGCTAGATGAGGAACAGCTGATCTTCCTAAAACAAGGATCTCTAGATAAGCTGACTAGATTCAGCAGATGGACAAGCACTGGAGAATGGCTGGGAGTGTCGAAAACACAGTCGATAGTAAGAGGGATGGCAGAGTATATGGGCTCCAGTATGTGGGGAGGGAGTAGTCTATGGGAGGGTGCCATTTGGGAAGTGGGTATATATATGAATAAAATTTTGTGGGATTCTCTGTATGCTATCTATACACTCAGAAAAACACACAAATGACTTTATATCCATACTCAGGTACTAAGAATCCAATTGTAACCAACTGTGACTAGTAATCATCAGATACATAGAGATTAAAGAGATTACAGCATATTTTAAAATGAAAAAGAGATCTTCTTTAAAGGGTTAAAAATCTCATTCAATTTTATATCTTTCAGGGCTTGTACTGAGTTCAATATTGTCTGACTATATTAATTCAACTGTGAACCTAAAAATTTAGAGCCACTTTTAAAAGAGGTGTATCCTTGCTCTGGCGTGTGTTACTGAATTAAAGGTGTAATGAAAGGCTTCTTCTAATCATGTTGTTATTAAATTTAAAAAAATAATAATTCTTCAAAGCATAAAAATTTTCTCCTTAATAATTAGTAGATGTGAAAAACATTATCATTGAAATCTACCTGATGACTTTATATCCATGCTCAGATGCCAAGGATCTCAGAAAGAATCCAACTGTGACTAGTAATAATCAGATATATAGAGATTAGAAATGCACGTGCAAACCTCTCAGTGTTAATTGCATTAAAAATGAATTTTTCTGTACAAAAATGTGTATTTTAATAAGGAAATGCAGATCATTTTTAAAGGTTAAAACCTCATTTAATTTTATATCTTATAGGGTTTATACTGAGTATAATATGTTATAACTGTATTAATTCAATTGTAAACCAAAAATTTTACAGCCAAGTTTGAAAGAGCTGCATATTAGCTCTGGAAATTGTTATTGAATATGTCAATGCTGTTGTAATGAAATGCTTCTTCTCATGTGGTTATTAAATAAATAATTTTAAAAAAGATAAAACAATGAAAAACTAGATATGCATCCATGGGTATGTAAGGATAAAGCTGTCAGGAATGGATGGCCTGCATGGCTTTTTCTCTACAGTTTTCTATTGTATTCTTGTGCTGAAGCAAGTAGTCTATCCTATGTGTATTCTTTTTTAAATGCCTTTAAGTGTCTTCATGTTCTATTTATTGAAGAATGAAACTCTCATGCATTGACCACAGTTTGCTATTTTTATTCATTCCACTGTGTATTCCTTCATGCTGCACTTGGGTCACATCTCCTCACATCTCTAAAACATCCATTCTACTGTCTTTATAATAGCCTTGGCTCAAGTCCCATTCATCTTTTGGCTCTGGCTTGTATCTTGCTTTCCTCCTGGCTCTAAGCCCTGTTCCCACCATCTCAACTCTTTCAAATTCAGCAATTTCAGTAATCCAAACTATACCCCATCCTACCTCTAGTTCCAAATTTACATTCTAGTCTGGCAAACATCCACAATTTCTTATCCAAGCTCAACTGTCTCACATATACTGTCATTTGAATCACAGAAGTTTATCATGAATTCTTTCAAATCCACATAGATTAGATTAGTTTTATTATTGGAAGTATTCATAATATTACTTTGACTTCCAAATGTTCACTTCTTTGGACCACCCACCCTATAATCACACACACACACACACACACACACACACACACACACACACCAAAAAGCAACAACAAAAACTGGTTAATTTCCTCTCTTTTCTTCCATGGTATTTCTTATATATAAAAACTTCCATTCTTTTCTTGCCTTAGATAATTTTAATTACTATCAACCCTATATTGTAAACCTCACAGTTGTAATGGGCAACTATAATCACAAATTGAAATGAAATTCTTCCCATCATATATCTACTCCAAATGGGAACTTGCATTTTAGTTTCAAGTTTCTCAGTCATAATATCAGATTTCCCTTATCAGTTTCTTCCTTCTCCTTACCATCATACTAGGGAGTATGGTCAGTTCTTTCCCACAACTCTTACTGAATTGTTTTCATTTGCACTGTCCAATAAAAAAGAGCCACTTACTTTTCCCCTAGTTTTTCTAATTCTTTCACTACTGTAATCTCAGTCTCACATTCTCCCAGTGAAGACTGGTATTACTCACATACACTTCTGCAGTGACACTCACAAACTTCATTAGTCATCAAACTGGGGAAAAATGATATGAGCTTCTAAAATAAAACATAGTTCAGCATGCAAGGGTATTCTTGATGTTCAGTTAGTTGTCTCTCATGTTGGAACCAATTCAGAAATTCCTTTTGCCAGGAAGTGAGAATCTTATAGAAGATGCTCATTGTAGAATAAGTAGAATATTCTATTTAAAGATAGTGTCCAACTGCAGGAGCATGTGTTTTCCTACACAGGGCAGACTGAAGATGGTGAAAAATTATCAAATAGGAAAATTCATTGGAAGACAGCTCAGATCGTTACCCTCTTATGTAGGAAACGTGGACTTAGCCTCTAAATACACTTCCCCAGGTAAAAGTCTCCAAATATCTTATCTTCCATGACTGTTCCATGTCATGCAACAGTAACTTCATTGAAGCATGCTATCTTGAGTGTCTTTTCCACTCTAATTTATCCACTCTTTTTTATATATAGTATAATTTCCAATATATACATATAATCCATGCTAACCAAGACTAACACTCATCTTCAGGTCAAGTAGTCTGTGGCATAATTCTCCAATTATAAATTAGACATTCCTGAAGGTCAGTCTGAAAACATGGCAAGTGTTTCCTAGGATTTGAGATGTGTAATTGCAACACTATATAAGTAACAATATATAGCTGAGTACACTCAGTAAATGTCATTATTTTTCCATTCATTTTTTGTAATGTACCTCTATATTTTCTACATTAATTTGATTTGACTAAACTAATTAGAAACTAAATTTATGTCCATATTTACATTTATCAACATGTTTTGTAAACATTTAAGTCAAATTTTTCCAGTGTAATTCTAGTTGAGCCCACAAATAATGATATGCAATTATGATTTGCAATACATTGTGTTGGATAGCTTTAGTTGTCAATTTGACACACCTGGGTAGAGGGAATTTCAAATGAGGAACTGTTTTCATTGGAGTGGCCTGTGACCATGCTCGTGGGGCACTTTCTTGATTGTTGAGTGATGTGAGAGGTCCCCACCTACTATAGGTGGTGCCACCCCTGGTGGGGGGGTGTCCCTGTATTGTATAAGAAAGCAGGTTGACAAAGGCCAAGGAAGTAAGCCTGTGTATCTGTTACTAAGACATACAAATTTTAATTATTCTGGTTATTCAGAAGTAGTCTGAGGCAAAGATAATAAATAACAAGAACAAGGAATGAGAGTAAAAGGTATTTCCAGAACTCAATAGTCCCATCAGTCCTTGAACAGCAAGGATATAGAAAATCTTATGATTAACCACGTATTTCACCACTTATGAATATTGCAGTGAGATAAGTTGCACTGAACAGTTAAAAATCATCCAAATAAGAGGAATTTCATCAGTACACTAAGCTATCCAAACAATACAAAAAGCCAGGTGTGGTGGCCCACGCCTTTAATCCCAGCAGTTGGGAGGGAGAGGCAGGCGAATCTTTGTGACTTTGAGGCCAGCCTGGTCTACATAGTGAGTTCCAGGACAGTTGAGGCTACAAGGAGATCCTGTCTCAAAAAAACAAAACAAAACAAAAAATACAAAAGAAGTAGTACTCAAATATTGGGTTTGTACCAAAATATCTGGTATTAAATAGTTGGTATTTATAAGTATTGTTCAGTCTCTAAAGATTTGGTCATTTATTTCTATTTACTAATATTTTATGAAGAGCAAGGAAACAGAAAATGACATAATTTACAGTGCTGATGTTTTAAGTCCCATATCCCACTCTCTGACCCCGTGTAATACTTCTCTCTCCTGCCCCCTGAACTTCACTGACTTCAAACTGTCTCCTCCTGCATACCTACTATCTCTACTTGCTAAACTATCCATAAAGCTTTCCACGACCCAGAATTTCCAGAGTAATTATTTTTTAAATCAATGACTCTGAGAGATGCTGACTCATGCCTAACTAGGCCTCTGTATGGTGAGCTTCCAGAATCACACCCATTCCCCTGCTTTGGGATCATTTGCAGTCCCTCCCACTGCTCCAGGACTTAGGCGTCCTTGTTGACTAGTAGGGACGAGCACATGCATCTACCATCTACTCTCCTTGGACCTTGGAACTATCCATTTGAAGCTTTTGAAGTGCTCCTAATTAGCAAGGGCCAATTAATCTTCCTGGAGAGCCACTGAGTAGACTGACTGGAGCCACCTGGTTCTTCCAATAAAAAACAGAGAGAACCCGAAGCCTAAACCAACCAGTTTCTCATACCCAATCAAACTGGGGAAACATCAGTAATGCAAACACAGAATTAGACTTCAACTCAAAAAAGGGAGGCTTGAGTTTCATACAAGAATCACAACTATCAAAATGAATCCACATGCCAAAACCACAATGAAAAAAAAATAGTAATACAAAAAATCAAAATAATGTGTTCCCATCAAAATCCACCAGTCCTATAGAAGATTACTAAAATGAGAACCACTAGATATATCACAGGACACAGAATTAAAAGAAAAATCATAAAGATGATAAAAGGTTTCAATGAATCTAACACACAAACAAGCTATTCAAATACTAAAAGAAGACAGGGATAAAAGTTTGACTGAATTCACACAAGAGAAATATTGAAGAAAAGCCAGGCTGAAATAAAATAGGAAGTGAAAAACTCAATAAGCCAATTTGAAATTACAGGAAAAGTATCAGGAATAGAATGAATGAAATGGGAAAACAGAAAATCAAAATTGGACAATAAAGTCGAAGAATATGAATGCTCAAGCAAAGAAAATGAAAAAATTAGGAAAAAAAAAGGAATGGGATATACAAGAAATTTGGGACACCATGAAAAGATCAAATCTACACATTATAGGCATAGAAGAGAAGAATCCCAAGAAATGGTATTGATCAGATCTTCAATGGGATTCTAGAAGACAAGTTCCCCAAATTAAGGAAAGATATACCTGTAAAAGTATAAGAAGCACATAGAACACCAAACAGACAGGACCAGAAAAGAAACTCTCCACAGCATATCATCGTAAAAACACTGAACATACAGAACAAAGAGAGAATACTGAAAGCTGCAAAAGAAAAACAAGTCACATATAAGGGATAATCTATCAGAATTATACCTAACTTTTCAATGCAAACTATGAAAGCCAGAAGAGCCTTGACCAAAATATTCCCAGTTCTAAATGACCATAGATGCCAACACAGAATACACTACCCAGCAAAACTATTAGATTTGAAGGGGAAAAAAGTCATCCATGACAGGAATAGGCTAAATGAATTCATGTTCACCTACCAGCCCCTCAGAGAATACAAAAAGCAGTATGAAGAAGGGAAGAAAGGAATAACTATACCCAAGAGGCAACAGAAAGAAAATAAATAAGGATGTAATTGTGGAAACACCAAACTAGAACAAGGAAGAAAACAGAAATTAAAATGCTGGTGTAAAAAAAAATACACATTTAAATAATACCTTTAAACATCAATAGCCTAAACTCCCCAATCAAAAGATACAGTCAGTTGAATGGATTAAAAAACAAAATCCATCTTTTTGTTGTCTTCAAGAGACTCATCTCACCTTCAAGGATAGGTAAAAGAATGGGAAAAAAAAATCCAAGCAATTGGCACTAAGAAACAAGTAGTGGTTGAAATTCTAATATTTGATAAAATAAACTTCAAACTAAAATGAGTCAGAAGAGATAAAGAGGAGCACTTCATTTTGATTTCATTCTTATCAAAGGAACAATTTACTAAGATGATATTACAATCATGAATATATGTGCACAAATATTTGCACCCAATTTCATAAAACCAGTATTACAGGACTTTAAGACACAGATTAACCACAACACAGTAATTCTGGGGACTTCAATACCCCACTCTCCAACAGGCAGGTTAAACACAAAAAGTATAAACAGAGAGGCACCTGAATTATATGACACCATATATCATATGGACCATACAGACATTGACTGAGTATTCTACCCACATACCAAACAATAAACTTTCTGTTCAGCAGCCTATGAAAACTTCTCTAATTTTAACTACATACTGAGGCATAAAACAAAGTTCAACAATCACACAAAAAAACTGAAATAATTCCATGCATTCTATTAGATCACAACACAATAAGAGAAATTCTTCTTAAAATCAACAAGAGAAGCTCTACAAACAACACAAAACCTTGGAGGTTAAACAACACACTCCTGCATAAACAAATAATATCAAATGATGGAGAGGATGTCGGGAAAGGGGAATGCTCATTCACTGCTGGTGGGACTACAAATTCGTCCAACCCCCATGGAAAGCAGTATGTAGAACTTGTAAAAAAAAAAAAATTAAAATTAAACTATATGACTTGATCATACCACTCCTTGGCATTTACCCAAATGCCCAAAGGACTCAAGCTACTACAAAGATAATGGTATATCCATGTTTGTTGTTGTTCTTTTCACAGTAGTTAGGAAATGGAGGCAACATAATTATTCCACAACTGATGAGTGGAAAATGGAAATGCTCTACATTTACACAATGGAGTTCTACTCAGCCATAAAGAAAGATGAAATCATGAAGTTTGCAGATAAATGGATCAAACTAGAAACTGTTATACTAAGTGAAGTAACACAGACTGAGAAAAACAATGTTATGTTTTCCCTGTATTTCGTTTGGATCTTAGCACCAAATCCTTATATGTGAATGTATATCCTGATATAACTGTAAGAGCCAGGAAAATCAAAAGGAACCAGGAAAGGAAAGGGAAAGAGGGTGTCTGAGAGAGAGAGGACTAGTAGGAGACAGGTGTTACAGAGGGGGAAATGAGTAAAATGAGGTATTTAAACGATTAATGAAGAGGGAGGGTTATACAAAGAGCCATGTTGTAAAATAGGAAGAAGGAGCTCAAGAGAAGGGTAACCATAGGAGACAGGTATTATGAAGGGCAAAATGTGGAAAATGGGAGTGCTTTAACTAGGAAGGGAGAAAGATGGGTTAGACAGGAAGAGACTAGAGATAAATGCAAGCTGATATGAGAAATCAGAGAAAAATGTACTAGTTCAAAAGCTGACTGAAAAATTATACATTCATAATCTCTACATGTGTATCTGAGGACTATATAAGAAACAATGCCAGGCAGGATAAACTTTCTTTTGAGTTGCTAACTAGGATAGTCCAAAGACCCTCCAAAATTTTACAGGCTATTTCCTCAGGCCTGGATTGCCTCCTAGAACTTGAAGGAAAGACCCTATTGCTAAGGACAGGACATACTTTGGACACAGGACTCGGAGTAATGAAGCTAGAACTAACTTTGAAGCCAGCTCCATGAAGCCTAGCTCTTGTAGTTTTGGAGGACACTATGCTAGCTGACAGGAAAGAGCATCAATCAATGTTGCAACACCAGTTTTAAGGCCTAATAACCATAATAATGATTGAAATAGCAAACTGCCTTGGGGCAGTAGTGGCACTTCTGTCTTGGGGGTAATCAACAGCTATCCAATTGGACTTAAAGCCCACTCAATGGTAGATAATGCATGTGTGGTACTGTACATATAGCTGAATACACATGGCTGAAGATGCCATAGATCTTAGAGAAAACTAACACTGTCACATCCCTAGACAAATGTAATTTCTTCCTATATGCTAAATATGGATCTTTATATTACAGACAAATATGCCAGGTAACACTCATACAAAAGTTTGTTTTGCAACAGATGAAGACTACTGCAGAGTTCCACGACTGGTCGAACACAAGAGTGTCTGTGAGATGCCCAAGCCTAAGTGACACATCTACAATGGAATCTCTACACCTAAGGCTCATGGAACTTAGTGGAACAAAGGGTAGAGAGAATACTAATGTATCTCTCAACTCTTATTAACAAAGCTCCCTCATGCAAAAGAGGACATGAACATAAAAGGCCACAAAAGGCTAAAACATACAGAATAAATCTGCAGAGTATGGCCAGTTGGAGAGGATTCTTATATTAAATTCCACCCACCCTGGGGTTAGGGACCATTTCAGAAGAGGTGATGGAAAGATTGTAAGAGCCAGAGAGGAGGTGCTTGACCATATGGACACAGAGTCTTACAGGTAGGCTCCTGGGACCTTGCTCATATGAATCTACAGCGATGGTGACAGCATGCACAAGACCCATGCAAGCTCAAGCAGACAAAAATTCAGTCTTAAACTGGGTAAATGGGCAGCAGGCCCCAGTCTTAGCTGAAAAACTATTTGCATATGATTACAGTTATGTAATGGGAGTTGATCTTTTATTTTTTTTAAGTAATATATTTTTTATTTTATTTTTATATTTTATTCTATTTTGTTTTGAGGTCTTCTGATAATACTACATTCTGAACATACAAAGGGTACAAAATGAATTTTTTTCCAGATTATTTCAAAGGATGGTGCCAGTCTATCACTGTCTGCAAATCACCCTCACGTGCTGTTACTATAAGTCATTTTATCTCTTAATTAAAATAAGATATCATATGTCCATAGTTTGGCCTGTACTAAAATGAGGGTAAAGAGGGTCCCCTAGAGCATTCTTAGTCTCATTCACAAACGAATTGAAGAGTGGACCCAAATGGCAGAAAGCCGGCAGACTTATAGAGACCTACATGACTGTGGCTGATCAGAAGTTCTACAGAGTTCTGAATTACAAGGCCAGATTCCAGGGAGGAAAAAATTGCTACCTCATTAACACAACAGGTATTCTGCCCATCTATTTAGCATAACTTAAGGTGAGCCTGCCTGTCTTCCTAGAGGTGGTTATATCACCAGGTAATTGACCAGTAAGATTGGAAAGGTGGGTCTTTCAACAGATAGACTAGGGATTTTATAGGGACTTGACCAGATAAACTTATGGAGCTTTTTGCTACTCTAACATTCTGCCCTCTGAAGAGGTAACACTAAAATGTTTTAGAAATTAGATAAGAACTCCCAAATACTTTTGATAATTTTGAACTTTGAAAGAGAGTATGTTGCTAATAAATCCAAGGACATTTTGACCTTCTTTAAGAGAGTGAGTCTAGATGGGCTGACTGGACACCACTGGATCAACTTGCCTTGCGGGATGTTTGGGTATGCTAACTTGACTCGATAGGCCTATATATAAAAGAGAGAATACATGAAATTTGGTGTGTAGGGAGGCTATTGGAAGATGTGGAGGAGGCAGCGGTTATAAAGTTGATTAAGGTGTTTTATATGAAACAAAATTCACTAAAAAATATGCAATAAAATCATTGAGTCTTCTCAGCAAGCTTGGTAAATCAACAAAAATTAAAATAAAACTTTAACCTAGTAAAATTGTATGAATATTTTTGAAGTATAGGAAAGTATGCATACTTAAAATCATGAGAGTATACATATTCATATATGCTACAATGTGATGTACATTTTCCAGATATTGTATTACTCTGATCTAGTAAACTGACAGCATGTTTGCATCTCACAGGAGAAAAAACATTTTTAAAAAAATCTCATATCTGTCACTTTTCTGTTGTTACTTAAGGACTAAGTCATTCATGATGCTGTAAAATGTGTAGATAATTATGAACTAGTAAGCTAAACCCACATAATCATCTATAAGTAAGCAATTTTACAAAAATGTTTTGTCTTAGTCATTTTTACTTTTATTCTTTTGAGTTTACCCCCCAAATACCTTATATCTATAGCTTATAAAGAGTAAACAAAAGTTTATTACATTTTGCAACTATATAATTAATATGAAAATAATTCTGATCTATTAATATTTAATGTCAATTCAGAGGAAATACGAATGGATTAACTGAAGCAGATTATCTGTTGCAACTGCATTATGTTTAATATACAACATCCTTTTATTTTGAACATAGGAAATGCCTATAGTGATTCTCTAATGTATGAGAATATAGAATAATTGTCAAACTTTCTTAAGATTTCATTATCTCTTTGCTATAATTATGGTAATATTATGGAATGAGCTTATTTGAAAAATAATATATCAGGACATTGCAGTCTATTCTAAATAAAATTAGAATTCAGCACAAGTACTTAAGTAAGCAGGAAAAAAGATAATTATATGTGAAATGAGCAAAAGTGCAATGCAGAGCGGAAAGTTTTGTGGGGACAAAAAAATAAACACCTTATTTATATGATGACTATGTGCAGATTACTATTAACAGCCAAACTATAAGAGAAACAGACTTGTATGGACTGGTAGTCCAATGCAGTTACTTGCAAAAAGAAAAACAAGAGAGTTTGGGGTAGGGAGGTAGGTGTTGGTTCAGCAAGTGATTAGCATAAGTAAGCCTGTGAGCCTTTGGTTAAATTCTCATCACCACAAAATAGTGTCATAGTTAAGTCAATTATTTTCATAAGGACTTTATTACATGTTTGACTGAGTCATGTTCCCCTGGAATTTTCCTCTCCAAGTCTTCTTTTCATGGCTGCCTATGTGTATTTGTAACTGCACGGAGACCACTGAAATGCAAAACAGAATGTAGTCAGGGCTGTCTATTTTCAGCTTAGATGACTGAAGATCTGTTTCAGTCTTTGAAAATTAAAATTTTTCTCTATATCTTACAAGTCATATATATTAAAATGTAAAATATGTATCACATGATTTGAAAATAGTTGATTTAGACTATTTAAATTTTTATAATTATATCCTTATAATTATATTATTAAATTTTTCTTTTTCAATATTTTTGGCATAAAGATATCACTATGTAGCACAAATTGGCCTGAAAGTCATTAAGAAGCCAAAACTAACCTCAATTCATGACAAACTCCCTGCTTCTGCCTCCAAAGTGTTCAAATTAAATTCATGAACTGCAAGTCTATTTGTCTTCTTTTTTGTCTTGTTTTGTTTTGGCTATTTTGGTTGGTTTGTTTGCTTGTTTGTTTGTCAGACAGGTTCTCCCTGTAGCCCCAGATGGCCTTGACCTACCTATGTAGAACAAATGGGCCTCAGACTTATAGAAATGCACCTCCCTCTGCCTCCTGAGTGCTGCAATTAAAGACATGTGCCACTACACCAGACTACCATCTTCTCAATTAAAATGAAAATGTATGGTTATATAATAACTGTTATATAAATTTAATATATAAACAAATTTCTCAGTACTCATAATAAGTAACTTTTCTTTCCATAATTTGCTTATTGTTCTTTAATATTTTAATAATGTCAAAACTTGTAAATAATTTTCTCTTGAATAAAATAAAAATTAAAAAATGTTCATAATTTATTTTGTGATCTCACCTCATATGAGTAGGTCTGTGTTAAGAGTTACATTAGGGGGGCTGGAGAGATGACTCAGCAATTAAGGGCACCAACATCTCTTGCAGAGGACCCAGGTTCAGTTCCCAGAACCAAGATGGTGGCTTACAACTCTACTTCCAGGGGATCCAATGTCATCTTCTGACCTCTGCAGACCTTGTTCAACATGGGTGCACCTACCTACATGTAGGCAATATACTCATACAGTTAAAATAAAAATAAAAATATAAAATATAAAAAAAGAGTGACATTAAAACTAACGTGCTAGATGGAGATTTTAGGTACTTTAAGAACTGGTAGGAGAGTCAGGGTCATAACAAAAAAGACTGTGTGGAGTCTTAAGGCAGAGGAAGAGGTGTGAAAATAAGTGAAGGGAAAGCCACAGTAACCACAGATACTTTGATCCCTTAAATACTAAAAAGACTGTCAGGTGTGGACTCATGGAAGATGAGGTCTGTAGATTCATGGAAGATGACAGACTCTTTCAGAGTTAGCTTTTTCTATTTGTATAGCACAGTCAGTAAGGATGAAATATACTGACATGATTGAGCCACTGCATTGAGAACTCACTGAGAATTGTTCCACTAGTTGCTCTATATTTAGTGACATATATTAGCAACTTGTTAATATTTATGACCATAAATAATCAAGTTTTGTCATTATAAATATTTTTTAATTTTTAATGAATTTTAGATAAGATTGAAGAGTTTACAAAAGTTTTCTAAAACTAATGTAAAGGAGCATAGGCCTTGACCTTCATTTTCTACCACATGTGTCCATTTGTTCAGTATCATAGAGTTCACATGCCATGAGAAGCAGTACAGCACAAGTATGATCCTGTGAGAGAAGAGGGAAGAATTGAGAGTAGGTTCTTACTGAGCTATTACAAAATTCCCAAGGCATCATTGCCATACATCAAAATAGGTTTATGAACATGAATTTTCCACATACATTTTGTAAATTTTTGTGCTCTTCCCAAATACTGTTGATATCCACATCATTTATTCACTAATGATAATATTCAGGGGTGCATTATTTCATGTCTCCAATTCTTTAATTCCTCCATGTTCCTCATATCAACTTATTGTCCATAATTCTCTGTTGGATGTACTTCAGCATTAATCAGTTTTCTGTCTTTATAAAATATACCTTAGGATGAATAACATACATAATTTTAAAGTTTTGGGGGCTATGTTTCTGTGGTGGAGCCCTTGTCCAGCATGAGGCATCTCTACATATCTCAGGTATTCCAAATGATTATGCATACTCATACTTCATAGCTAAAGAACTCATATTCTTCCTCCTGCTACTCACACAAGTATAAACACACACTTTCCTACATATTGGACTTCTCAAGAACATGATCCTTGTGCACTACTAACACTTAAATCATCACAAAATCATATTGATTCCCTCAATCTGACATGCTCACAATTACATGTAGGTACCTGTACAAGTGCCTGCATTACAGATCGACATATACTTTCTCAGTACAAGTCGCCAAAGAGAAAACAAGTTATAAATACATTTCTTGCAAAAATTTTTTCTAATAAAATCAGGATATTTTCTTTGCGTGTTCTTTGAATGTTAATAGCTTGAAAAATTTGACTAGAAAGAGCATACTTATCATAATTTTCATTTCTTGTCATAGTTCACAACTTTTCTAGTTATCCTAATTCTAAGATAAACTGTAAGACTCACCTTTGTTCAATTTAAAAACAAATAAATAATATTTATTCTTTCTCTGTGGTGTCTTGTTAAGCATCTTTTGAACATCAAACTTATGATGATTCTGCAACATTTAGTCCTAATGCCAGTTCTGGGAAGATTTTGCAAACGTTTCCATCAATTTGTTGATGCACCTCCTGTGTTCAGGTGAAGTTATTAAGTCTTCCCCTGACACTATTTTGAAATCGTGTTTCAATTAATTTTTTTCCAGTTTATTTTATAGATTTTTAACCTCTTCCAACCAAGAATAATGGCAAATGTCTATAAATGAAAATGTTTTAAGCAGTAGTTTAGAATGTGCTTAATAAATATTTGCTAAAGCAATTTAACATTTAAAAGCTTCCTGTGGATTTCTTGGCTTAAAAACATCTTTCTCCCCCCAGGGAGATACTACATCTGGTACTGAGACACTGTAATTGTTGAAATATTGTGATGAATACTAATTCCTTACATTAAATAAAACTGCTGTAGATAGGATCATTTTTGTAGTAATGTCTAGATGGTAAGAGATGAAAAACTACTGTTTCTGTAGTTGAGACAAAAGTAAACACCAAGGTGTAAAGCAAAACATGCAAAAATATGAATATTGTTGGTTCATGAAACATTTTTATCATTGCATGCTAGTTTATCATTCAGCACAGAAAACTCAAGCTTACAAACTCTTTCATGCTATTTTACAATATTTAAATTGTTTTACACAAAGACTGACATTAGCTATCACTTGATTAAAATAATACAGACTGTGGAAATACTTTTAACAATACAGAATTAATGGAAAATGAATATTATTAATATATTTTAAATATTTTACACTACTTTTGCAACAGACACAAAAGCATCTTACCCATAGCTATGTTCTAGGAATTAACAAGTTTTAGCATTTTAAAAACTATTTTATTAGCATATAACATTTTATGATATAATTTCCATTTAATTAAAATGTATTTGAAGCATTTTAATATAAGTTAATGAGAATCTAACTTAGAAACTGATTTAGAATTAGATTACTACACAACTAATTCTCTATAAATCATGTGGTCTTATGAATGCTTCTTTGTATGTGAAGGGATTTTTAGAATCCTTAATTCTCTATTAATTGTTTCACACATGCCTCGTGTTCTATAACCAAGATTCTATGCATTTTATCCTATTAATTTTTTTCACAAAGTAAAATCACTGATGTTACAGAGTTCCAGTGCCTTTTAACTTTTTCTTTTATATTTTGCTATGAAAAATAGTTACAATTGTGTCCTGTAAATAGAAACTTCTGAAGTACATTTGTGGTTTTTTTCCCCTCCATGTGCCTTAAGTTCATCCCTGTCTTACGGGAAAATACTCAGTTATGCGATGTGTATTCTAAATAAAGTAAAACTAGGGTAATAACTATGTTTTGCTGCATGATTCTATACCATGTTATACATCAGTTATAGTTATGAAAAAACATGTTTGGCTAACAACCATTTTTAACTTCATAGCTTAAGAATATGGTAAAAAAAATCACTTTGAATTAAGCATTTCATGATTTGCTAGGCTTGCATCACTTTCGTTTTATACTCTCACTTCCAGATAATTGTATCTGAATATATACTCTCGGCATAAAATTAAATCAATACAAAGATCAACCAAAAGCCGTTAATAACTTCTCTTCTTGTCATTTAGTAACTTATAACCATTTTCAAATTACATTTTTCTTTATATATATTTTTTGAAGTTTTTACTAACATTGTATTTATTATTTTTATTTTATGTATGTGAGTGTATTGCCTGCATGTGTGTATATACATCCATGTTATTCAATAACCATTAGTTCAAAAGAGGGTGTTGGATTCATATGTAAATGGATTTATGGATGTTTGTTAATTATGGTGTGGATTCTGGGAATTGAACCCGAGTCTTCTGCTAGAGCAACCGATGCTCTTAAGCTCTTAACCACTGAGTTATCTCTTTAGCCCCCCAAAGCTATCTTTTGTTTTGTTTTGTTTTGTTATTTCAGACAGGGTCTCCCTGTAGCACCAGTTGACCTAGAATGCCAAAAGTAGACCAGGCTAGCCTGAATCTCACAGAGCTCCTCTTGTCTCTGCCTTCTGAGTGCTGATTGCTGGATTAAAGCCATGGGACACCACACCCAGCTCTTAAGTTTTTGTTCATTTCATATAATAGATTTTAATCAAATTTACACCCTTTATACGCACTCCCCCCAGTACCATCAGATTCCATGTATTCATTCATATATGTTAAGGATTACCTAACAAGCATTTGTACCCACATGTCCCTTGGTGCAAGTTCATCCACTGGAGTCTAGTCAGCTTATTTATAGTCTCTTCCTCAAAAAAGATTTCTTTTAGCCTGCAGTAATCAGTTACCAATAGTTTCTCCACTCAATTTGGGGTGTGGTGTTTATTTCCCCAGATCTATGCTATTTTTGTCTGATTGATTCATCGTGAGTTTCCTGCATGCTGCCAACATTGTTGCAAGTTTATATGAGCACGTTTCCAGAGTCCTGAAAGCCAGTTTCCTCATATTCATGCACTAATTCTGAGTCTTATGATCTTTCTGTCCCCTCCTTCATAATGGTCCCTATCCAGGGATGAGTGTACTGTGCAGTAACTTATTCTCTAAAATTGGCCAGTTCCATCCTACGATGTGCATTGTGCTCTGTTGTATCAGGAAGTTTTGCTAGTGAGAATTGAGGAATGTATTATTCTCTTTACCCAGTCTTCTGCTATGTTCCATGAGCCTTAGGTGTAGAGGTTCCACTGTAGATGTGTCACCTAGAGTTGGGCATCTTTCAGTTATATATTCTATTTGTATGATCTGTTCTGGAACTCTGCAGTAGCTTCTGTCTGGTACACAAAAGAATACTTTGATGAGTGGTGTATGGTATACTTGTCTGTAAATATAAGGATACTTAACATGCAGTAATGGTGTATGGTATACTTGTCTGTAAATATAAGGATACTTAACATGCAGTAATAAATTTCATTAGTCTAGATAGACAACAAATTCTGATTTGAAAAAAAAAAGGTTTTGGGTCTCTGCTGTGTGGCAAGATGCACAGTGTCAGACCAGAGAGACCTCCCTTCGAGTTGTTGGTCAGAGTAGTCTGAGAGACTCCCAAAATAACACAGCCTATTGCCAGAGCCCTTGGTTTTCTCCCAGAACTTGAAGGTAAGACCCTACTGCTAAAGACAAGACATGCTTCCAGCACAGGGCTGGACCTGGACGCAATGGAGCAGGACCTGACCTGGAAACCTTCTCTCTGAAGACTAGCTCTCATAGTTCTAAAGGATATTGTGCAAGGAACTAAAGGAGGAAATCAATCAACGGCCCATGCCAGCCCTAAAGCCTAATAACCATATTGACTGGGAAAGCAAATTACCTCTATTGGTGCAGTAGTGACACTATCTGGGGAATAATCAACAACTATCTAATTGGATATAAAGTCCTCTCAATGGTCGTGAACTCATGGGTAGCATTATAATTATAGCTAAATATACATGGCTGGAGAGGTCATAGAGATCCTAAAGAAAACCCTATCTCTGTCATATCTCTAGACAAATGAAATTTCTTACCATATGCTATATATGAATCCTTATATTTATGGACAAGTATACTGTTACACCACTCATGAAAGAAGTTTAATTCTTGCAGCAGATTGATGCTGCTGCAGAGTTCCACAACTGGTCACACACAGAGAATATATGTTTGAGAGATGCCAGCCCTAGGTGAATAATTACAGTAGAACCTTTAAACCTAAGTCTCATGGAACATCTAGGAATAGGGTGTGGAGTGAATACTAAGGTGTCCATGAACTCTCACCAGTGAAACTTTCATATACAAGAGAGTGTGATACACACAGAGGACCACAAGTAGCTAAGTTTTGGAGAACAAGAGACTGCAGAGTGTGTGTCCCTGGATGGGATTCCTATATTAAACCTTACCCACCCATGGCTCCGGGACCATTGGGGAAGAGGAGGTAGAAAGATTTAAGAGCGAAAGTTGGTCCATGAACATAGGGAAACAGAGGCTTTTGGGCCACTGGAAGTCTGCTCATGTGAACTTGTGGCAATGGGGGCATAGAGCACAAGATCCATGCATGGGTCCAGAGTTCAGGCAAGGGAAGTGGATGGCAGGCTGGCTCTAGCCTGGGAAACCGATTACTGCCAGGTAGACCTTCCTTAAGATCTCGAGATAGGCCCACTAGACTATAGTGGGTGATCTTACACTGAAAGATGTCTGGGTAAAAATGCTTTACCTAATAGGACTTCACATGTATGGTGGAATACATTAGGTCCAGCGGGGAGCTGAGAGGAGGACATGGATGGGGAAGAGGGTCAATATTTGATTAAGAAGTACTTTATGAAATGTACAAAAACTCAATAAAAGTATTTTTAAAGAAGGTTTTGTGTCTGAGCTTTACCATTCATTCCAAGTAAAACTTTAATTTTCAAAATGACTTAACTTCTTAAATACTATTTTTCTCACTTAAAATCACAGATATTAACAAAATCTTAACAGTACTGTTATTTCCAGATAAATGAAATTTGAGAAACTCATAATGAAGATTTGAATTGTATTTGTAGAATATAATATATGTCTAGAGAAAGCATGCAAGGTTTATTAAGTAATGGTAATATTAACATAAAATATTTTTTATTTTTATTCTTGGGTCTTTTGAGACAGGATCTTCTTGTAGCCGTGCCTAGACTTCGCTATGTAGAAATGACTCACCTCCATCTCATAGAGATCCACCTGCCTCTGCCTCCTGAGTGTTGTCATATTATTCTTAATTAAAACCTCAAAAATTTGAAAGCAATAGGGTGGGAATAATTTAAATTATGACCCAGAAATTAATCACACCTATCCCATTGACCAGCAGGTCATTTTTCACACCTGTGTAAAAGGACCTTTTAGTAACTCAACATTTAGGGGGGCCACTAATTTCCAAAGAAAGATTTGATTGGTATCAGGAAAAAAGCAAAAGTTTCTCCCTTTACTACTTACATTTTACAATTACTAAGTTACTTAATTTTTTTCTGTCTCAATTTATATTGAATCTTAATCATGTGTCATTGCTTTGTTCTCTTATTTTGGCCTGAGTGATAAAGTTCCTTGTTATTTCAAGGTCATGCTCACTCCAGGAAAGTGGGCAACCCTGTGGACTCTTCAGCTTCTGGATGTCACTCTTAGCTTTAATCTTTCTGCTGACAATGAATGTGAAGGCACCAGCTGGTCCACTGTAGCCCCATCTCTCAGTGGGGGTATCTTCATTTTGTTCCTTTTTCTAAATGAACACAGTACTTCAGCTTGTCCAACTACAGTGTATGTTTTGAAACTCTTTGTTGATTTATTTCTGTGTATGTAAAATCATGTTATACATGTTGCCATCAGTTTCCTAATAATTCTTGTCTTACATCCTCCTTGCAAAACACAATAAGAAACAAAATCACACCAGATGGAAAGGCTTTCTTATAAATTAGACACTGTGCAAATTCACATCATTTTATGCTTTCAGTGATGTTGGATTACAAATTTTAAAATGAAGCAGACTTATAATCACAATGTGTGGGTGGATCTGGGCATGCCTCCACAGTGCTGATCTCCCAGTGGTCTCTATTTACATTCATTTTAATGTTTATTTTGTTTGAATTTTCCTGAATATGGTTCTTTTTTATCCCTAAAGTCCTTACTACATTCATATTTTCCTGAATTGCTCTTTGCCTTTGTAGTTTTTTTTTTCTTGTTTTACTGAAAAAGTTAGTTTTTTAACCAATTTATATTGTCTAGAAGAAATTCTTAACTTCACATTGTTTATTCTCAGACTATATGTATTTTGTTCCTTTTACTTGGAAGACCCTACTGCTGAAGACAGAACATACTTCAGACACAGGACTTGGAACAATAGAGCTGGCACTGACCTGAAGCTACTTCCCCTGAAGGCTAGCTCTCATAGCTTTGGAAAGTTCTGTGAAGGTTGTCAAGGGAAAACATCAATGGATGATCAAATACCAGTTTTAAGACCAATTTTTTTATCTTGTCGATATTTTCTAGACTACTAAATTATGTGATCACCTTATAATTTAGAAAAATTAATCTATAAATATAATTACATACAAATGACAGGGACACATTTATATGTGTATATAACTCATTTTCTGTGTTAGGATAGTATATATATATATGGTCTCCAATTATATAAAATCACATTCAAGGAAGCATTATGCATTCTATCTTATCAAATGTAATGCATCATTTATACTTTTTATTTCAATGATAATATCATGTTGCACAAAAAGATTAAAGAAAATTTTGAATATATGAATTTAGACTGATTGGAAAAAGAGTAAGCAAAAAAGTGAACATGAAAATAATTCATAATATTAGAAAAAATTAGTACACGTGTCCAGTGATATTAAACTGATTTCTGCAAAGGCTTACTTATTATCAGAAAACATTTTTGTGTGATAATTTAGAATATTAATAGAGACACAATCTGTTGTTCATTAAACATTTCACCTGAATAGATGTTTATGATCAATTTTAGAAACCATTCTAAAAATTTCAAGACACACATGGAGAAATGACAGCAGCAACCAATTAGCTTGAAGAAAATCCCTTTAATGAGTTTCGGAAGTATTTCCTTCTCTCATGCCTTTAAAATGCTCTATTAATTGTTCTTAAATCTTATCCAGTTCTCGGTGTTTTAGGCTTTTCATAATTTATGTATTTCTATTCAATACCTGGGAATATAACCATAAATAAACTACAATAGACAAATACATTGAGCAGAATATCATACAAGGTGATACAGATATGATGGAATGGAGTAGGAAAGAAAGATAGTGAATGCTGGAGAAAGGGATTTATAAATAATGCAGTTGTGAAGTAAATCAAAATTACCATTGAATTAAGATTTGAAGAAGAGGGAAGGAGAGTTGGACCAGGGGTTAAGAGCACTGGCTGTTCTTGCAGAGGACATGGGTTTGGTTCGCAGCACCCACATGGTGTCTTAACAACCATCAGTAACTCCAGTTACAGGGGATTCAATGTCCTCTTCTGATCTCTGCAGATGTTGCATGACACAGGCACACTTACACTTGCAGGAAATACCCTCATATACATAAAATAAAAACAATAAAATATCTTTTTGAAAAAGATTGATGAAGAGAAAGAAATGAGATTAATGATTGGGGAGCTTTATAGATAGATGGAGAGATAGTGAGAGAAAATTCCGAGTTCAAGTAAGGAGTACATTGAATAATAGGAACAACGATTATAAAAAAAAATTATAAGCAAATGACAGGGACAGACAATAAGAGCATAACACAGAGTGTGGGAGAGTTTTCCAGGGCCTAATAACTCACTGCAAGTTATTGTACTCCAAGTGAAATAAATTGGCCAGATGCCCTATACAATGAGAGAAAATATTCATGGACTATTCATATGACAGAGGCTAATACCCGGAATGCATAAGAATCTGAAAGAAATAAGTCCTAATTAAAGAAATGACCTGATTCAAGTATATTGTCAATAATATGAATATCCTACTTTATGCTGGACATGAACAACCACTTGTGAATATATCTAAAAAACTAAAAGCTAATTTCCTATATAACCCAGCTGTCTCAATTCTAGTTGGGAATGA
>NW_008352267.1:5443847-5450695 GCF_000622305.1 Nannospalax galili | reverse complement strand
ATTTGCATGGGTCTTGTGCATGCTGACACCATTTCTGCATGTTCATATGAGCAATATCCCAGGAGCTCGTAGAACTCTTATTTCCATATGGTCTTGTGCCTCCTCCCTGACTTTTAAAATTTTTCCACCCCTTCATCCACAATGATCCCTGAGCACTGGGTGGGCTAATTTTAATATAGGAGTCCTATCTAAGGACCTACATTCTGCAGACTCTTAGTCTCTATGTTTTGGTCATTTGTGATCTTTTGTGTTCCTGGCCCCCTGTTGCATCAGGGAGCTTTATTGATGAGTATTGAAAGATGCATTGGTATTCTTTCCATTCCTTGTTATATGTTCAATGAGCCTTAGGTGTAGAGTTGCATCATAGGCTTGGATAATTCACAGAAAATCTGTGTGTGTGGCCAGCTTTGGAACTCTAAAAATCTCAGTTGAAAAAGAAGCTTCTTTGATGGGAGGTGACTGAGATACTTGTCCATAAATTTAAGGATCCATATTTTGCATATGAAGGAAATTATATTTGTCTATGGATGTGGCAGCCTCGGAGTTTTCTGTATGTTCTATGACCTCTCCAGCTATATATATTTGGCTAGTTTTACAGTACCACATATTAGTTTCCTCCCACTGAGTGGGCTTTAAGTTCAATTAGGTAGCTGTTGATTGGACCCAAGACAAAAGTGCCACTACTGCACCAATGTCATTTACTGTGATGGTCATGGATGTGATTTTTAGGCACTGAAGTTGAGGTTGGAACATCCATTGATGTTCTTCATTACCCGCTTGTTTAGTATTCTCCAAAGGTGTGAGAGCTGGCCTTGAGGGGCGATACCTTCCAAATCAATTCCAGCGTCATTGCTCCAAATTCTGTGTCCAAAGAATGTCTTGTCTTCAGCAAAAGAACCTTACCTTCAAGTTCTGGGAGGCAATCAAGGGCTCTGGCAATAACCTGTGTAATTCTCGGGGTCTCTTGAGCTACGCTGGTGTGCCCCAAATTCTCTCTGGGTCTACTGCACGATCAGACAAACCATGTAATATATTTTATGTGAGTTTATTAACTTACAAAGGAATGAGTACCCAGTGCCTAGCCCCATACCCCCAAGACTCAGAGCCCACTTTATCAGACCATGCCATGCCCAAAGCCCCACTAGCATTCACTCACGCCTCTGGGGCCAGTGATCACTCCCCAGGCCCACAGGGAGTCAGTTCATTCTGTCTTTGGGTTGCTACACTGGTTGCCAGTGAGCTTCCTACACCATCATGCTCTACCAGCTGCCCCTGGCTTCCATCCCAAGATGGCTCCCGGCTTCCCTTCCTAGTTCCTGCTCTGTGTCAGGCCCTGCCCATTGGAGGAACCAGCCAATCAGGAGACAGCTGGCCAACAGCTCAAAGGAAAGTTTCTCCTGTCTAGCACTGTTTCTTGTTATGTAACCTTCATATTGTATGTGTAATTTTTTCAGTAGGTTTTTGGACTAATATGATTTCCTTTGTTTTTTTTTTTATACTAGCATGGTATTATTTATCTCTTCTCTCTCTCTTTCTCTCTCTCTCTCTCTGACTCTCCCTCCATGCCCTCCCCATTTAAAGTATCCCTATTTTCCCCCTTTCTCCATTCAAAATTCTTGTATATATTTTTAAGCCAGTAATTGAACAATTTTTATTTAGATTATAATATCATGTATATGTGTGTGCTTGGTCACACCTGTGTCTTTGTGTGTTTGTGTGTGTGTGTGTGTGTGTGTGTGTGAGAGAGAGAGAGAGAGAGAGAGAGAGAGAATGCACATGTGGCTGTCAGATTAAAGCTTGAGGGAGTCAGTTCTTGTCAACCACTATGAGAATTCTGAGACTCAATTTGGGGTCCTCTGACTTGGTAGAATATGCCTTTACCCAGTGAGGTATCTTGGTGGCCCAATATATATATATATATATATATATGTGTGTGTGTGTGTGTGTGTGTGTGTGTGTTAAAAAGTTTACATCTTAGGTGCTGACTTTACTGTTAGGAACACTTCCAGAGGACCCAAATTTGGTTCCCAGCACCTACATTGGACACTCACAGTTACTTTTAATGATTATAGAAAGTTTGGAATGCCATGAATAGGAAGGTGAAAGAAAGAACAAATTTGATTTCTATATACCAAATATATATCTGGGGCCATCACATTAAGTTCCATTAATATGTACAATTAATAAAGGATGATAAAAATTAGGAAATAATGAAGTTGAGATTGTAGCTCAGTGGTAAAGCACTTATACAGCACGGTCATGTACCTGGGTTAAGTCCATACCATCAGTGAATAAACAAATAATAAAAAACTAAGTTGACCATTAAACAACTGAAGGGATTAATCAAAGGTGTACTCATGACTTGATCTCAATGATATATTAACTGTTTTACTGTGAGGTGTGAATTCAAGGATAACAATCAAAAGGTGGCAATGGCAATAACCCAGGTAGATGTCTGTGCTCAGCATTCAGATTGTGATTCTCAGGATAAAATAACAGAAGTCAAAACCTGAATGTATCACAAAGAAAGCAGCCATGATTTTCTAATGTATTATATGTGAGATATGAGAATTAAGAACTATTCCAATATTTTTTCTAATCAACATATTTATAATAACAGTGTATCAGTTAATTCAGAGAGACAAAACCTTAACTAAGACAGCTTGGATCAGGACATTACAAATATTGAATTCTACAATAAGCTAGTGGTTATAAAAGTCTGTGTTTTAAGGGTAAGTGTTCTTACCCTTACCCATGGTATTTTATGATCCTGAAAGAAATCTGTGAAGGGTACAAATGTAAATATGGAATAAAGAGATGAGAAGAAAATGGAAAAAAAGTAAGCAGGAGAAATAATTCAAGGGGTGAACAGTTATATGAACTAAGTAAAGAAATGGCTTATAGGATGAAGGCTTAGGAAATTATGACAAATGCCAGTGCAGGCTACATGTTGAACTGCAGTGATGTGGTTTATAAATAAGTTTCTATGACAGTGATGAAGCTGTGAGATTCAAGTTCAAGAAAGAATTAGAGAATAGATTATGAAACAAAAGTTTGAAATGATGAAAAGTCAGCCAGTCAGTGTCAAAATGACATGTAAGGTTCAACCAAATGCAAGGTAAGTGTTCATCATTTGGACTGACATCTATCAGTCAGTCTATCATCTACCTGCTTATCTAGCTATCTATCTATATCTACTAATCTCCCTACTTATCTATCCACCTATCATCTATCTATCTATCTATCTATCTATCTATCTATCACCTACCTACCTGTAATTGTCCATAATTATGGACTTATTGTCATATACATACCAATATCATTTCCCTCGATGGCCCTGCCATATTTTAGAAATGCTTATCTCTTTTTATTCATATGGCAGATGGGTATAGATGAAATGTGGAAGACATACTTCTTAGCAAATTTATGTTATAAAATGATATATTATTTCTGTTCAAATTTCATTGGCAGTAAGTATGCTCATAGTATATTATTTTATTGGAGACTCTGCAGGGAGCATTTTGCCTGTGTGCCTTTTGGAAGACATGCTGTATTTAAAGACTGAGTGTAATTAAAGTGTTCAATCAGGAAAAGTATATTGTAATGTATTTAATTTTTGTTTCCTATCACTCAGTTTTCAGTATTTTAAATTTTTGAATAGTTATTAAAACAAAAATTAGAGAGATAGCAGAAAAATTCTCTAATATTATATGTTCACTTTTCCATTTGGTAATACCATTATTATAGACCTGTCACCATGAATGAAAAAATATCCACATACTATTGACCAAGTTTATAGTCAATTTTCTTTAGATTTTACCATGGGCATTATTTTTCTGTTGCAGAATCTCATATTACATATAGTTTTCATGTGTCCTTTGTCTCTTCTCTGCTGAGTTTCTCATGTTTGGCATTTTGGTAACTTGAATAATTTTCAAGAGTCCTACATCAATATTTCACAGATTTCCTCTCAGTTGCGATCTGTTGGCCATTATCCCCATGATTATGTTATAGCTAAAAGTTTAAAATGAAAGATAACATACATGTTAAGTCCTGTCCAGTCAAGCATTTGTACCCAGATGGCCTTCACTGTAATTCATCCACTGGAGTTTAGTCAGACCATCTCGAGATTTGAATGTAAAGCATTCTTTCCCTCACCCAGAAGCAGTCAGTATCCAATAGTTCTCAGTCAAGGGTCAGCCCACCACACTTTTTGTCCTCACTTCTGGGCCCTTGTTTGAGTTGGAATGGGTCTGAGCTCAATGCCACCATTGCCACAAGTTCACATGTGAAAGTTTCAAGTGTCCTGAAAGCCTCTGCTTCCCTGTGTTAATGAAAGGGCCCCTACTCTGGCCATCTTTATGCCCCCTCTTCTGCAATAGTCCCTGAAACGTGGGTGGGTAAGGTTTAACATAGGAGTACTAGTCAAGAATACACACTCTGCAGTCTCTTATACTTTAAAACGTTGGCCAGTTTTGACCTTCTGTTGTATAAGAAAGCTTTACTGGTGAGAGTGAGGGATGCGTTAGTTTTCTCTTTACCCCTTGTTGTGTTATATTCCAGGAGCCTTAGGTGTAGAGTTCCAACTGTAGATATGTAACTTGCTACTGGGCATCTATCAGAAGTATATTCTCTGTGTCTGATCTGTTGTGAGATTCTGAAGTGGGCTCCATCTGTTGCAAAAAGGAGTTTCTTTGATCGGTGGTGTATGGTATGCTTGCCTGTAAATATAAGGATCCATATCTAGCATATTATAAGAAATTTCATTTGTTTAGAGATATGAAAGAGATGAACACATGAGGTCCAGATTGGGGTATGGGGGGCATGGATGGTGAGCTAACTTTGATTAAGAACTGTTGTATGAAATTACAAGATCTCAATAAAAAAAAATTAAAAATGGAAGATGACAGAGATAAATATTTCCCTCTTATTAGAACAAGAGATGTGTCTTGTTCTGATGTAAGATATGGTATTATTTTATATCATGACTGAATATTTTGATTTTTAATATAAAAAGTGGCATAGATGCAAGTTATTCAAAAAAATAAGAGTAAAAATGGAGAATTCAATAGAAATAGAGAGGGTGATAATGACGTTATCCAAAGGAAGAAGTTTGGCGTTCGCAAGAAGACTGAGTAGAGTCTTCTGATTAAACTGAGAAGACACATATTGAGGCAGTAGACTGTGTTTGTTTTCCATTGGGCAATGGATGGAAAGTCATCACCTCAGGGTTTTACCTGAATTAAATATGCTGAAGGTTTGTAGAAAATTGAACTATAAATGTAATTTGAAGGTAATAGGTTTATTTGGTGTATATTTAATTTATGTCTATATTCAAGTGTTTACATATGGAAAATTATAAGTCAAAGTGTATTGCATATATGCTTAAACCAAGTATTGTTTTTAGCTGTATATTGATGTTTATTTGCATTGTGTATGTATTTTTGTCTTATATACATTCACGTTGATCTATGGGCATCCATTCAGAAGATAAAATATGCTTCTTCACTTGACAGTTAATGGGCTTTGATTCATTCCACAAGGAAGTCACATGTACATGAGAAAATAACATATACAGTAAAATAATGAAAAATCTGTTATTGAGAAAATATACTTTTTTGTTTTGGTTGTTTTTATATCATATGTGACCTATGGTATCTTACATACATTTATGCAAATACGTGTTCACATTTATGTCTAAGAACGTTAGTGAACTATAAACGATCTGAAATATTACATCTAATCCAAAAACCTGATTTTAATATAACTATATCTATCTGTCTATATATAGGTGCTTTTACATTTACAAAGAGCCATTTTAAATCCTTTTATGTGACAGTAAAAGGAAAACATATGGTTTCCATGACTTCTGAATACCCTGTGCCTGTGCAGAACATGTGTTTATGAATGAGACTTCTATTTCCATGCTCTTAACAGGCTCCTATTTTCTATAGGCACCAAATGCTGTGAAACTTTGAAACTGGAAATGGTTAAAAAATGTAAACTAATCTTGAATTTATAAAATAAAAATAGCTTTCAAGGTCATGACAGTTTTTGCTTTGGGCCACTTGACTGCTCATGACATTAATAATTTATAAATAATGAATCATACAGAAGCATATGAACTTTGAGGTCATATGGTGTTTATTGTTTTTGTTGGGAAGTAATTCCTTTATTCAAAAGAAGAAATTTTTGTGCAAAGTCTTATAAAATAGCATTAAAAAGGTAAAAATTATCAGTTGTTAATCAATGTAAACTTTTCATAGATAATCACTTCATGATTCAAAATAAAATATTTACTATTCTGTCAAGCATTTGTACCCAGGTATCCCTTGGTGCAAGATCATCCACTGGAATCTACTCAGCCTTTATACAGTTGCTCCCTTAAAGAAAATCTACTCTCCTCACCCAGCAATAATCATTTGCCAATAGTTCCTTGGCTGATATTTTTTATTTATTTATTTCTTCACATTACAAACATCTTATTTTTTTCAAATATACTGTTAATAAAATACCCAAGGATATAATTCTTCTCTCGAGAGCTGGGGGTGTAGCTCTGGAGTCAAATTGTGGTTAGTACACTTCAAGCACTGAGTTCATTCCCAGTACTGCTCTTCATTCAAACAAACTGTGACACAGACTGCCTTTGCAGAGGACCCAGGTTTGATTCCCAGCACCCACATGGCAGATAACAAATGCCTGTAATTCCAATTCCAGGGGATTAGATGCCCTATTCTAACCTCTGCTGGCATTGGAAGACAAAGGCAAACTTATATACATGCAGGCAATACACTCATACAAGTAAAAATAAAATAAATAAAATATATTTTTTTTTAAAATGGGGGCTG
>NW_008352267.1:5443064-5443558 GCF_000622305.1 Nannospalax galili | reverse complement strand
TTAAATACAATATTTTGAAAAAATAAATGATTTTTCTACGTTGGAAGCAAATTAAAACTGTGTTTATGGTGAAAGAAATGGATCAGAGGTTAAGAGCACTGGGTGCTCTTGCAGAGGACGTGGACTCAGTTCATAGCATTCATATGGTAGCAAAGAACTATGTGTAATTTCAGTTACAGGGGATCCAACAGCCTCTTCTGCCATACACAGGTACAATTACATATGCAGGCAATCATCCATGCAAATAAAAGAAATCAAATAGAATATAACAGGCAAGGCATTGTGGCAAATGCCTTAAATTCCATCACTCTGGGAGGCAGGGGCAGGTGGAGATCTGTGAGACTGAGGTCTACATAGTGAGTTCCAGGCCAACTAAGAAAGGTTATAGAGAGACCACATGTCAAAGAAGGAGGAGGAGGAGGAGGAGGAGGAGGTTATCATAGTGACAGAAAGTGGATAACCCAAGAAGGAAGGCAATAAGAACCCAAATTCTA
>NW_008352267.1:5437649-5443049 GCF_000622305.1 Nannospalax galili | reverse complement strand
GGGGGGAAGAAATAAAAGAAAAACATCTTATGGTACGTTTAAGAAAAATCTGCATTAATATCTCACTTCCAATTAACAAGAACAACACAAATTCCACAATTGATGAATCACAGATTATTCTCTAAAAATGTGAAAATATTAAATGCTATACTCATTTACTCATGTCATCCAGCAGGACACTTAAAATCATTCTTGTGCATTTGAAGATAACCATATTCATACAGTGCTATCATTTAAACTTATCTGTTACATCTTGAGAAGCAGCTGCTTTAAAATACTAAATAATAAAATAGTCAAGAATTTGGCTACATTCTTTGAAATTGTGTCAAAATTCTTATAGAAAATAAATCCTTGACAAACATTATTGAGACTTTTGTCAATTTAATTTTTAACACAGAAATTAATCACCTATAAGATCAACTGTGTAATCTCATGCATGTTATCCCAGTCATATCAAATATGCTTTGAATAGTTCAAGCACAAATCATCATACTGAGAAGTAGAGCTACCTAATTTGTTTTTCATTAAAAAAAATGTCAAGATCAAACTCACTTCACATATTTGATTCACCAAATATGA
This sequence comes from Nannospalax galili, assembly GCF_000622305.1. Classification (NCBI taxonomy): domain Eukaryota; kingdom Metazoa; phylum Chordata; class Mammalia; order Rodentia; family Spalacidae; genus Nannospalax; species Nannospalax galili. Next base: position 5,442,470 of record NW_008352267.1, on the reverse strand, counting down.
TTTTTATCTAACTGAAAAATAATGACCATATGGACTTCCTTTTGTGGAGGTGGTAAATCACTTGCCTAAGGTCTGATGCATGAGCCCACTGGTTCAAACCTAAAACTGAAACCAACAATTAACAGTGACAATAAGAACTAAAATCTTCCTAGCTCATCCCTCTGCCCCTGTTCTCTCCTTCCTTCCACTCCTCTTCTTTCTGCTCCTTGTTCTCACCATTTAAAAAATAATTCTGTATGTTGCTTCTTTGTTTCCTCAAAAATGTGCCTCCTTACTTTTAACTTTCAAATATATGGTTCTCATTTCACTGATTCTGATTTTAAAAGGGAGTTTGAATGTTCTTTAAACAGCATTGCAACAAACCATGTCTATTCCAGCTGCGTTTCAGTTTATCTGAATAGCTATATACTCAGATCAGAGTTCTCGCTGAGAAAAAAATTATTCAAATTTTAGCACCTGGCCTATATTATACAATATAGATGGATTTCTCTCTATCCTGGAAATGACCTTAAACTTGAAGTTGCCTTTTGTAGGATTCCAAACTCTGTGGTTTATTTTACTCTTCTGCTTGCAGGCATGGAGAAGAGCCAGAGAAAACAGAGTAAAAGGAAACCAGAAGGCTTAACAGACTAGCTGCCAAGCACTGTTTTACCAGAATAACATGCCGCATTTGATGTAGCAGTGACAGCAATAAAGCAATGTCAGTAATCTGGTACTGATTATTTCTGAGAGAGGAATATGTTTATATTTGATATTTTCAGCCCCTATCATCATTTAATGAGGAAAATAGTCTTAACATTTCTGTTTCCTTCTAAGTAATTTCTCAAACTAAACATGTAAGAATCAAAAAACATGAAGAAATTTTGTTTCTAGATCCAGTTGGATGTTTTTAGCTCAATTTCATGTTTGTGTGTATATCAAGAAATTTGAATATTTGTCCAGATTTTAAAATTAGGCACCAACTGCTCTTCCATAGGACCCGCAATTGATTCAGAACCCACATGATCGTTTAACAACTCTCCTTTATGCCAATTCCAGGAGAACCAACGCCTTCTTCTGTCCTCTGTGGGCATTGCAAGACATGGATGCACTTACACACATGCAGGCAATACACTCATTCAAATAAAGTAAAAAAATAACAAAATATTAAAAAAAATAATCTCACATATTAGAAATTTTAATGCTTATTATTTATTTTTTTAATATTTTATTTATTCTTTTTATTTTATGTGTATGCATGTATGCAACAGAAGAGGCTGTCGGATACCCTGGAACTGGAGATAAAGCACAGTTGCCAGCTGCTGAGATTTGAACCCCTGTCTTCTGGCAGAGAAACCTATGTTCTTAACCGCTGAGCCATCTCTCCAGCCCCTCAAAATATTTTTAAAAAGTAAAAAGCGGATGGGGTAGAACAAACACAAATTCCACAATTGATGAATCACAGATTATTCTCTAAAAATCTGAAAATATTAAATGCTATACTCATTTACTCATGTCATCCAGCAGGACACTTAAAATCATTCTTGTGCATTTGAAGATAACATGGAAGCTGTGAAAGGTTCTTAACTCCAGCTCCAGAGGAATCCGAAGCCCTCTTCTGACTTCCCCGGCATTGCACGACACAGGTGCACTCACATACATGCAGGCAGTACACTCATGCACATAAAATAAAAATAATAAATAAAATTTTTAAAACGTAAAAAGAAATTATTTTTCTAAAGAATAAGATGATAAAGATATCTATAATAAATTTTTATTTGTAACAGATGTGTTATACTAGTAAATATATATTAACATATTTGTAGATATTTTATCATATAATAATACAACTTATATTTGTCACCATGGAAAGTTGATGTTACAAAATCAAATAATGTAAAAACTGTTTCTTAACCTCTGTACTTTGAAGCAACCTGAAATCCTCTTGTTTAGGGAAACCCAGAGAATTATATCTGTTGAAAGATGGAATTTTCATAGTTATTGTTTATTGTTTTCAATAAAGGCCTGCATTTATCAGAATGTTCCATTATCTATTAGAGGACAATAAAATAACAATTTAATGTTTTGTTTTAGGGAACAATTTTGCTGAAAAATGACCAGCACAAGAGGAAATGCAGAGCTCCATTCAGAGGTCTGGCTGAGGTTCGTGGTTCCCAGCAAAGATGAGAACAACACCAGCAGTGTTCATAAGCAGTAACCAGACAGCCCTCTGCCCATCAGCTCTTCCATCATCTTGACCATTCCTCTAGCTACTATAGCAGTGGCTATAAAGATCCTGGAGTGTTTTATTAGTCCTCTTTTAGTGAAAATATCCATACAATATGGATTAATTAAATGTACTATGACTAGATTAAATTAATTTCATTTTTATTCCTTTAATTAATACAACATATTTTAGAACATTAAATTAGTTGGAATATTTAAAAATGTCATTTCTATGAATTATAGCTTCTTGTAATACAGAAGAAATATCAGTAATAATATCAGGTATATAAATTCATCTAAAGCATCTAAATATTAAGTTTAAGAACAAAAAGAATTCAAAAAGAAGCTTTATTTCCCATCTGAAATAGAACACATAATTATTTGTATTATTCCTCTGTTTCTTTATTTCTGGGTTCCTGTCTCCAACCAACATATATTCTCAAAACATACTTGAAATAAATATTGACAATTTTCACTGTTTTCATCATATATTTTATAACATTGGTAGGATTCAATAATAATATCAGATACTATTTGAAAATTAATAGGTGCATTATGAGAACAAATTTGAACTACGATTTTACAAAATGAAATATTTTTAAAAATAAAACAGAGTAGTAATAGGACTCTTCTCTGGCCACTGGAGGAATTTTGCGAGAACTGTTTACCAAGTCACTTAGTAGCATTTCCACAAGGTGAATAGCACTGATGTAGTATCAGAAGTCAGGATGCCATTCAGCGTATGTCCTCCTCACTTCCACTCTATCAATGTGATTAGTGTGATCCTGAAAGACTCTGTTTTACTGTGAAAAATGAAAGTCTCATGAGAGTATATCATTCTCTGAATTTTCCTTACTCAATCAAAACAAATAATTTCAAAGTCATTATTATCCAGGGACTGGAGAGATGGCTCAGCAGTTAAGAGCACTGACTGCTCTTACAGAGGACTGGGGCTCGATTCCCAGCACCCACATGGTAGCTATGAACCGTCTTTAACTCTAGTTCCAGGGGAATCCGAAGCCCTCTTCTGACATCCATGACATGACATGGCTGCACTCACATACCTGCAGGCAAAACACTCATGCACATAAAATAAAAAATGAAAAAAATAAAGTCATTATTATCCAATAAATATCCCTAATTGAAAACAATACAACTGAAATTAATTATCTTCCATGCTACAGTTATTATTCTACGTTGAATTCATCCTTATTTTCATAAACTCAAAATACTCATTCGCTTGTTAAAAAAAAAACTCTCTTGCATACAAACAACAAATCTATTGCAATTGCTCAGACTTGTGTTTCAGCTTGATGTGGCTGTTCCCCAATCCCCTTCCACTGCTTTCATTCTGGAAATCATCATGTCAACACTGTCTCTATAACTTTCAAATATCCATTGACTATTGAGATGAGCACTTTGAAAGTCCTTGATTACAGCTTATCTCACAAATGACAGTTCATTTTATACTGTCATTCCTCAAGGAATTAATATAATATTTAAAATGCATTCACTAATTCTAGTGCAATTAACTATTTTGAGAACAAGGTCTTCTGATTTGCTTGTTCAGTTCTTATCAACTAGCAGAGCTAGTAAGTCAATTTGAAGTGACAAGAGAAACCCTCACTAATAGAATGAAATAAATGGAAAACAGAATACTAAGATTGGATGATAAAGTTAAAGAATTGGACCACTCAAGCAAATAATCTGAAAAATTTTAATAAAAGAAATGGAATATACAGGATATATGGGACACCATGCACCATGAAAAAATCAAATTGATGCATGATAGACATAGAAGAAAGGGAAAAGTCCCAGGAAATTGGTATTGGCCAGATCTTTAACAGGATTATAGAAGAAAATTGTCCTAAATTATACAAAGACATGCCTATACAAGTACAAGAAGCACATAGATCACCAAATAAATAGGACCAGAAAAGAAGCTCCCCTCAGCATATCATAGTAAAAATACTAAAATTACAGAGGAAAGAGAATATATTGAAAGCTGCAAGAGAAAAAAAAAAGTCACCTATAAAAGGAGATCATCAAAATTACAGCTAAATTTTCAGTGCAAACTATGAAAGCCAAAAGAGCCTGGACAAAAGTATACCAAGTTCTACAGAATCAAAGATGCCAACCCAGGATACTTCACCCAACAAAAATGTCTATTATAGTTGAAGGGGAAAGAAAAGTCTTCCATAAGATGAGTAGGTTGAAAGAATTCATGCCCAGAAACCAGTCCTAAAGAGAATCCACAAAGCAATGCAAAGGACTGAAGAAAGGAGCAATCATACTCAAGTGGCAAAGGAAAGAAACTGAATGAAGGTATAAGTGAGGAAACACAAAATTAGACCAAGAATGCAAACAGAAATCAAAATGACAACAACTAATACATATTCTTCAATAATAACTTTAAGTATCAGTGGCCTGAACTGAATTCCCCAGGCAAAAGACACAGATTAGTTGAATGAATAAAAATTAAAAAAAAAAACAAAAAACTTTTTTTTTTCTTTTTTTTTTTTTTGTCTCCAAGAAACTTGTCTCACCTTACAGGATAGGTTCTAACTCAGGGTAAAATGATGGGAAAATATTCCAAGCAAATAACATTAAGAAACA
>NW_008352267.1:5420419-5437568 GCF_000622305.1 Nannospalax galili | reverse complement strand
ATATATATATAATACAATTTCACAAAAACAGTATTACTGAACTTTAAGACACAGATTAACACCAACTGAGTAATAGTAGGGGACTTCAAGACCCCACAGTCTCCATTAGAGAGATCAACCAGAGAAAGAATAAACAAAGGGACATCTGAATTAAATGATATGAAAATGTCTGTTAGGTCCATCAAATGGATGTAACAGACATTGACCAAGTATTCCACCCTAGAACAGAAGAATATAGTTTCTATTAAGCAGTACATGAAAGTTTCTCTAAAATTGACCACATCCTGGGACACAAAACAAACCTCAACAAATTAAAAAAAAAAAAAAAGGAATTAATTCTATGCATTCTATCAGACCACAATGCAACAAGCTTTAAATCAACACTGAAAGAAGTTTTAGTAACTACACACACTCATAGAGATTAAAGAACACACTCCTGAATGATGAATGAGGCAAAGAAGAAATTAAAAAGAAATAAAAGTATTCCTGGAACTAAATAAAATGGATACTACAACACACCAAAACCTCTGTGACACTTTAAAAGCAGCCCTAAGATCGAAGTTTATAGCTCTAAGAGCCAACACTAAAATATCAGAAAAAGAAGAAATAAATGACTTAACAGCGCAATTTAAGACTCTGGAAAGGCAAGAGCTAACAAGCTCAAACCTAGGAGATAAGAAGAAATAACAAAAATCAGAGCATAAGTTCATGAAATAGAAACAAAGAAAACAATACAAAGAATCAATTAATCTAAGAGGTGGCTCTTTGAGAAGATAAACAAGATAGACTGACCCATAGCTCAATTACCCACCCCAAAAAAGAGCAAATTAAAATCAAGAAAATCCTAGACAAATGAGGAAACATCAAAACAGACACCAAAAGGATCCTAAGGGAATACTTCAAAAACCTGTACTCTATTAAATTTAAAAACCTAAATAAATGGATTACTGTCTAAAACTCATAAGAACAACAAAACTAAATAAAAAAGGGATCAATATCTTATGCAGAACCAAAACAAATAAGGAACCTGGAATAGTAATGCAAAACTTAAAATGTTCAGGCCAAGATTAGAATTCATAGAAGAATTCTAATAGATATTGAAAGATGATCTGCAACCCATCCTGCTTAAATTATTTAAAAACCATAGAAACTGAGTGAGAACTTGTGAACTCCTTCTACGAAGCCAGTGTCACTCTACTACCATAACCAGGTAAAGACATAAAAAAAAAAAAAAAACTGTAGAACCATATTCTTAATGAACATAGATACAAAAATTCTCAGCAAAATATTTGCAAACTGCATATAGACAAACATCAAAAAGATCATCCACCATGATCAAATCAGTTTAATTCCAGAGATGTAAAGATATTTCAATATACATAAGTCAATAGATAAAATAAATCATACAAATGTAATCAAAGATGAAAAAAATCACATGGTCATCTCAATAGATGCAGAAGAACCTTTGACAAAATCCATCATGCATTCATGTTACATATACTTGAGGGAATTGGACTGGGGGAAAAATGCCTGAATATAATTAAAGCTATATACATAGACCCATGGCCAACATCATTCTAAATGGAGAAAAACTGAAAGCATTCCAGTTAAAATCAGGAACTCAATATGACTGCCCACTGTCTCTACTCCTTTTAATATAGTGCTTGAAACTCTTGCTAGTGTAATGACAACAGAAGGAAATTAAAGGAGTACTAATTGGAAAATAAGAGGTCAAGTTATCCTTATTAGTAGATGATATGATACTGTACATAAGAGATATGAAAAATTTCACCAGAAAACACTTAGAAAGGACAACTACTTTCAGCAGAGTGGCAAGATACAAAAACAATCTACAAAAATCAGTAGCTTTTCTATATACGGGCAATGGGAGAAAGGGTACATGGAAACTCTCCCATTCATACTAGCCTTAAAAGAATGCCTAGGAATAAACTGGACAAAAGATATTAAAGTTCATTACAATGAAAATTTTAAGTCTTCGAAGAAAGAGACTGAGGAATTCAGTGGGAGTTGTCTTTCCATTAGTAAATGGGAAGACCATATGTGCTCAGGAATTGGAAGAACATAACCATCATATCTAAAGCCATCCATAAATTCAATGCAATACAATCAAAATCTCCATTACATTTTTTTAAATCCTAAAATTTGAATGAAATCACAAAAGGTACCCAATAGCCAAAGCAATCCTGAGCACAAAGAGCAATGCTGACAGGATTACCATACCAGACCACAAACTATATTACAGAGCTATAGTCTCAAGCATAGTATGGCAATGTCTCAAAAACAGACACATAGACCAATGGAGCATTATTAAACACCCAAACATGCATGTTTGTAATTTTAGTCACTTGACATTTGACAAAGGTGCTGAGAGCACACAATGAAGGAAAGAGAGCATCTTCAAAAATCATGCTGCAAAAACTGGATCTCCACTTGAGAAAGAATGAAATCAGATCTTTATCTTTCACCCTGCATAAATTCAACTACAAATGGATCAAAGACCTCAGTGTGAAACCTGAAACTCTGAAACAGTTACAAGAAAGCATAGGCAATGCCCCAAAATATATTAGATGTACAAAAGACTCTAAATTTGATATCATTGGCTCAGGAAATAAAGTCAACAATCAACAAGTTATACATCATTAAACTAAAAAGCCTCTTTGCAGCAAAAGAAACAACTAAGGAAATGAAAATTCAGAGTAGGAGAAAATCTTCATCAGCTATACATCTGACAGAGGATTTATACCAAGAATATACGAAGAACTCAATAAACAACAAAGAAAATAAATGACCAAATTAAAAGATGGGTTATAGATATGAACAGACAGTTCTCAAAAGAAGAAATAAGATGGCCAAGAAATACTTTAAAGGGTGCTCAACATACGAAGAAATACAAATAAAAGCCACTTATCCCAGTCAGATTGACTGGGATCAAGAACACAAATGATACTAAATGCTGGAGAGGATGTTGGGAAAGAGGAATGCTCATTCACTGCTAGTGGGACTACAAACTCTTGCAATCATGATGTAAAGCATTGTGGAGAACTCTTAAACCTAAAACTGAATCTGCCATATGGTCTTGTTATACCACTCCTTGGCATATACCCAAAAGACTCATCCTACTGCAGAGATACTTGTACAACCATGTTTGTTGCTGATCTTTTCATAATAGCTAAGAAATGGAAGCAACCTAAGTGACCATAAACTATGAAAAGGATACTGAAAATATGGTGCATTTACACAATGTAGTTCTACTCAATGGTAAAAAAGATGAAATCATGAGATTCGCAGATAAACGGATGGAACTAGAAATTGGTATACTAGGTAAAGTAACACAGACTTAGAAAAACAAATGCTGTATGTTCTCCCTATTTGTGGATCTTAGCACAAAATCTTTGTATGTGATGATATATCCTGATGTATCGCCAGGAGCCAGGAAAATGGAAAGGAAGTATGGAAACAAAGGGATAAAAAGAGCCTGAGAGAAAGGAATAGTAGTAGTCATGTGTTGCCTACAAGGATATACAAAAGATGGGAATATTTAGCTTGGAAAGGAAGAGGGAGGGTTATACAAGGAATTATGGGGGTAAACTGAGAAAAGGAGCTCAAGAAAAGGGTAATCAGAGGAGATAAGTGTTGTCAAGTTTGAAGTAGAGAAAATGCATGTACTTTAACTGGGGAGGAAGAAGGGTTAGACAGGGAGAGAGAGAGAGGAGAGAGAGAAATATTGTTTAGGTGCTATATAAACCAGAGGGAAATACATTAATTCAAAAGTCTACTGAAAACTTAAACATACAATATCTCCATGTATAAGTCCATGTGTATAGCTAAAGGCTGTATAACAAGAAACAGTCAAAGACAGGAGAAGCCTCCAAGTTGTTGGCCAGATAGTCCAAAAGACTTCCAATATTGTACAGGATATTGTCACAGCCCTCCTAGAGCTTGAAGGTAAGGCCCTATTGCTAAAGACAGGATATACTTCAAACACAGGATTTGGAGGAATGGAGTTGGAACTGTCCTGGAATCCAACTGCCTAAAGGCTATCATAGTATTGGAGGACACTATGTAAGCTGCTAAGGGAGAACATTATTCATTGGTTCAATCCTAGCTTTTAGGTCTGATATCCACAATGACTAACACAATAAACTACCTTGGTGCAATAGTGGCACTTCTATCTTGGGAGTAATCAATAGCTACCTAATTTGATTTAAAGTCTGCTCAATGGGTGGGAACTCATGTGTGGCATTGTAGACAGACGTAGACAAATAATACATGTGGCTGGAGAGACCAACTACCTTGGTGCAATAGTGGCACTTCTATCTTGGGAGTAATCAATAGCTACCTAATTTGATTTAAAGTCTGCTCAATGGGCAGGAACTCATGTGTGGCATTGTAGACAGACGTAGACAAATAATACATGTAGCTGGAGAGATCAAAGATCTTAAAGAAAACCTATACCTATCACATCCTTAAACAAATATAATTTCTTACTATATACTAAACATGGATCCTTATATTACAGACAAGTATGCCAGTCATCAGTCACCAAATAAATTTATTTCTCAAAAGATGGAGACATTACAGAATCCCACAATTGGACATACAATAAGTGAAATACCCAACTATAAGTGACACATCTACAATGGAACCCCTACACCTAAGCTTCATGGAACATAGTGGAACAAGGGGTAGAGAGAATATTAATTCATCTCTCAACTCTTATCACTGAAGCTCCTTTCAACAACTCAGGACAATGAAAACAAAAGGCCACAAATGACCTTCGGGGTGTAGGTACCTGGACAGGACTCCTATATTAAACTTCACCCATTCACGGCTCAGGGACCATTACAGAAGGGGCAGAAAGATTTTAAGTGCCAGGGAAGAGGTTCATGAGTATATGGAAACAAAGTCTTGCAAGTGGGTTCCTGGGACCTTGTTCATATGAAATTATAGCAATGGTGTCAGCATGCACCAAACCCATGCAAACTCAAGCAGACAGAAACTCAGCATAGAACTGGGGAAATCTTAGCTGAAAAAACAATTGGAAGCTGATTACTTCTGGGTGAGGGTGAATTGATCTTCTTTAAGAAAGAGACTCTAGATAGGCTGACTAGACCTCAGTTGATGAACTTACACTGAGGGATGTCTGGGTACCTCTGACTTGGTAGGTGGTATAACAGAATACATGAAAACGGGTGGAACAGACAATGGGAGGAGTCCTGATGGGAGAGGGGGTATAAAGGTCCTTAAAATGTTTTATATGAAATGCACAAAAATTCTAAATTAAAAAAAAAGAAGAAAAGGTCAAGAGTCAGTCAAGTTTCAGTCAGATGGACCAACCTAACAGCACCACATGGCAAATTTATTGTGACTGCACACAGAGCAGGTTCCTGGGAAGCAAAAGTGCATTATCTCATTAAAGTGATCATTATTACCCCTATCTCTTTAACATGACTTAAGGTGAATCCTCCTTCCCTAGAAGTGGATCCTTAAGGAGGTAATTTACCTGCTCAATTGGAATGTTGAGTTTCTTACAGGCCTGAGAATTTCATTATCTTGTCCTGAAGGAAATAGTTTTCCCCTAAAAAGCCTTTATTGCTACTCTAACACTGTGACATATTAAAACAAACTTTATTTTCAAATTGTAGTTCAGTTTGTGTGTAGAAAATAGATACACCTATGTATAGCTCTATATCTGGTGGACGAGTTACTATTGCTTATAAAATCGCATAAAATGTGAATAAGAGAAGCTGAATTGGGGGTATGGGAGTTTCTCATAAGCAAAGCTTGTCTAAGAGAGAATGTATTTTTAATAAATGACTTTGATGAATAAGTTATGTGTTTGTCTAAAAAGGGGTGGAAAAGATATTGTCTCTTTTTGTCTTTATTAGATGGAGATAGAGGATTTTATCTCTTATAGTATATATTGTGTACTGGAAAACGTTAGCATACAGTATTCCAGAGGGCTACATCATTCTGGATATGCTTTTCTTATTGTTTGTATTTTTTTTTATACTTTAAGACATCAAATACTTAAGAAATCTGTGGTGACATCTAAAAAGGACATCTCAGCAAGGTGGGGTGCATGCCTATAATCCCAGTCCTCAGGAAAAAGAAAGAGGATCTCTGTGAGATCAAGGCAAGCCAGATCTATACTGTGACTTCCAGGCCAGTTAGGGCTAGAAAAAGTCCCTGTCTCCAAATAAAGAAAAAAGAAAAAGAGAAAGGACACATTTCTGCCTTTACTTGATATCACCATAAAGACTGTTTTCCTGGGTGCTTGCCCATTTCCTCTGAACCCTAAACTTCTGAGCTCTGATTATCAGTGAACTGTAGAGGAGGCAAATGCACTTGTTGAATGAATGAATGATCATTTTTGAACAATTCTGGAAATAATTATTTCTTTCTTGTTATAACTTCTAGAATTACAAGTATCATTCAAGTTTTCCTGTTTAAGCAGATCTAATGGTGCCACCTCCTGCTTCCTGCCCCCAAATTGCTTCTTTCTAAAGCTAATAGGACTGAGAAGAGGGAAGTAGTTTTCCATTCAGTTGAGAGCAATGGATAGGCTTCCAAGGCCAACACTACCTTTTGTCTTCAGATTTCCAAAGTATGTGTGTACCTTTATCAATAACACAATGAACCAGCACTGCAGGCATCAACTGGAACTGCCAGTTACCCTTTTCCTAACCAACTCTGAATGAGAATTAAGATACTAAGGATTACCTAAGATATTGTCATAATTTATATGGTGTACATGGATCAGATTTGGCCACATTCATTTAATTCCTATCAATTTCTCCTTAAGGCGTGCTCTATTACACTTTTAGTTTTAAGGAAATTTATTATGAATAGCAATTTAGCTATTCATGTTTTGTAAAGAGAGTATTTATTACTTTATTTAGTGTCCTTTTTTTCTTCACTTTCAATTTTGATTCCATGAAATGATTAATTATTTTTAAATAAATTCAGTGTTAATAAACAAGGTTTATAAACTTCTGTGTTGTATCTTCTGGTATGAGCTCTCAAAGCAGTTTATTTCAATATAGATTACTCATCATTACATTATTATCTATTCTTTTATTGATGCATAAATCAGTAAGTCAATATACTTAACATAAAACATGCTGTAGAATAATGAATATTTCAAATAAAATTGATAGACAATTTCCAAAACAATCTCTAAATTATAATAATATCTTTTTTGACATTTGTTTTTATTGAAATTTTGTATATTTCATACAGAACATCTCAATCAATCTTAATCATCTTTATATCCCAGTACCCACTGGCACCCTCCCATAGCCCCCCACAGGAATTTGTATATTCTGTCATTTGTGGTGAGGCCTATTGTGTCAAGTTACTGTCCCAAGACATTCCTCAGTGAAAGTTTGTCTACTGAGGTCTGGTCAGCCTATCTAGAGTCTCTTCCTTGAAGATCAGCTCTTCCTCACCCAGTAATAATCATTTGCCAATATTTCTTCAGCTAAGTGTGGGGTCTGGTATCCATTTTCCCAGTTCTACACTGGGTTTTTGTCTGCTTGACTTGGAATGTGACTTTGTGACATTTTTAACTCACAGTATTTTGCAATTCATAAAGAAATATAATATTCTCCAAAGCACTAGCTGACTTTCTTCTTCATGATGAAATGAACTATATAAATGATAGGATTTCTTTTTAGTTTTCCATTCCACTAAACTGAAAGACAAAGGTGAACTCTGGGCACCACAATTTTCCCTTTTCTCCTGAGTGGTCATTTCTATTTATATTTTGCTATTTAATTAAATCCACTTTTGCTTTAAATTATCTCAAACTTTTTGTATAATGAATTAGACTACAATACACATGCATACACACAAACACACATATATATATATACACATACTTTTTACAAACTACTCTTTAACATAGCAGGTTAAAACTTTTGCCTCCTTATTCTCATTTATATATGTGTTTACTTTTTAATACATCCTATTATGTACCTACTATGTATTTGAAATACCACTTTGGCCATATGAGGTTTATAGGCAAATCAACATAAACAACGTTATGAAATAATTTTACATAGCAGAGCATGATGATTTTGGAATTTATTAAATAATCCATTAACAAATAATGGTAAAGTATCTTTTAGTTAAATAAATCAACATTGAAAAAACAAAGACTGTTATTTGTGAAGTACTAAAATTTTGATTAAACAGAAAGTAGTATCCATGTGACCACAGAGGGATTAAAAAATTTGGAAATATAATGCTTTGGTCATGAAATAAAATTAGAAATTTAAAAAATCATTACAAAAACAGTTACATTTTTTGGTTAATGTTCATAAATACCATTGTTTGATTTAATGTTATTATTATTTTGATTGTACAAACTGGTTTTCCAGTGGACCTAGTAGTAGCTAAGAACACGGACTGTGGAGCATGAAAAGGCCGAGTTTAAACCCAGGCTCTCATTCATTAGCTGTGACAGAGGTATGGATTCAGTTTCCTTATCTATGCACTATTAATAATGATACTCTCATTACAGGGTTGTTTTCATTACTAATTAAGCTAATGTATATGTATTAATAGAGAACCCCAAACAAATTGTTCAGAAAGTAGGTCACAGTAATATGTTTAGTGTCAATAAATGAATAGATAGAGAAATATTTCAGCAGTTAATGAAAACCCTTGTACTGCCTATTCATTTCCTATAGGACAGTTTAGCGACTATTAGATTCTTAGGTTCTATCTTGGTGTTTATATGTGGGTATATTTGTAAAACTTTATCAAATGACTCAGTCAAGACCTTTATTACTCTTAACCCTACTGTTGACAGCTTTCTATAGTAGGAAACTACTTATATGTACCAATGACAGTCATTATAACTGGATGCAGGTCACCCTGAAGGAAACATGATTTTGAGTGAAGTGGTTCTATTTTCTGCAGAGGCAATACCAACAAAGGACTGTCCGCTTGGAGGTTCTTTGTGACAGCTATCCAGACTGCTGAGGGAAAGTTATTCATATACAAGTTGGATTTAGGCAACGTATTGAAAAATCTGTCCAAAATCATAAATATCATACAACTTGAAATGGACAGAGTGTAAATAATAGTTGATATTTTTATAGTATAAAAGAGAATATAAAGGTTAAGATCTGATGGACAGTGTTAGTGTGATTTGTGGCCATAGCTGTCTCATCCATTTATTTTTTCTCTTGTAGAAAGTATAAGATGCGCAACTCCATGGCCTTGTCAGTCTGTAGGAAGATGGTTAGGCTTTCTGGCATCTTTCCAAGGTGTCCAATCTGTAACCCACAGACTACTTGGAGCTAAGGATAATTATAAGTGATGGCTAATATGAAAATCATAAACTTACTTGAAACCTTTTGAGATACTTGATGTTTTTTACAACTTTATTACATAATTTTAAAGTATGAACTTTGTAGATCACAACATCTTGTCATGCTGTGAAAAGGTTGGATACACCTGCTAGATAATAATTTCTTTTGATTAAGACTACTGTTTAATTGAAAAAGAAGTTTGGATATTCATGGGCCTTCAGACTGGTCTTCCTACTTCTCTGCTTTGCAAAGATGAAGAGAGAGTATAAGAACTTCAATATGTACTAGAGATGGTTCAGTGGTTGAAAGCATTGACTGTTCTTACAGAGGGCTCAGATTTGGTTCCCAACACCCACATAGCAGTTCAAAATGGTCCATATATTTAGTTCTAGGGGACCAAGGCCATCTTTTGGGAATCAGGTACACACATGATAGACATTCATACAAGAAGGCACTCATACACATAAAATAACAATAAATACATGTAAAAAATTTTTACACATTTTAGAACATGTTTACCCATCATCATAAATATTTATTTATCATTTACTCTGAAATAGGAACTATTTAACTTCCCAGGATCCAGACAAAAAGTCATATTCCTGAATAGATACTTGCACACAGATTATATAGTCACTTGCTTTTGTGGGAAAACATAAAAAATGTATACATTTAAACAAGTTATTTGAAAGAATACCCATGAAAATTTGTGATAAAAATCTTTTACTATAATTTAAATTTTTATTATTTTGGAATTTCATATATGAGTACTGAATTTACATCATTTTCATGTTTCTCCCCCACCCAACACCTTCCATGCTCCCCACTCCATCTCAATTACCTGACCTCATTTTAATTATTATTGTTTTATATATAGATGATAGATACACATGCACATGTTTATGTACATTAGTAGGATATATGTGACCTTCTAAGTCTATTTAGTGTTGCTTGTATATACATATGTTTATGGATGGATGAATACTTCAGACTGAATAACCTATCAGGGAGCTCTTCCTTGCTGAAACAAATCGCCCTCTCTCAGCAGTCACTGATTGCCTATAGCTTGGCATCTAAACTGGGACTTTCTGAAATTTCCCCCATCCACATTGACATGTTAACTGGTTTTTTTTGTTTATTTGTTTGTTTTTTTGTTTTTTTTTTTTTTTTTCATCATTTGGCTTTTGTTTTGGTCGACCTTTTGTTGGTTTTTTTTGGGGTTTACTTTAGTGGTTTTTTTTTTTTTTTTTTTTTTTTTTTTTTTTTTTTTTTCATCATTTAGCTCTTGTTTAGGCAGCCATATGGTTGAGATTTCATGGGTGTAACTTTCATGGAATATTTAGAATCTGTTATCTAACTACAGGTGTCCTGATCCTCTGGCTCTTACAATCTTTCTCCCCCATCTTCTGCAACATTACTTAAACTATAAGTAAAACCCTATTGCTCAAGATATTGCATATACTTAGCACAGGACATGGAGGAATTGAGATGGAATTTACTTAGAATGAACACATCTCTGAAGACTAACTCTTAAAGTATCAATAGATGCTATGCAAGATGCTAAAGGAGAAATACAATCTGTTGTGCTACCCAACTGTAATGCCTACAACCCAACAACAACCAAAACAGAAAAATACATCTCTTCATGCAATATTGGCACTTCGATTTTGGCAGGAACCAGCAACTGTCAAAGTGTACTTAAGGTCTACTTAGTAGAATGGAATTCATGGCTGGTATTGTAAGCTTAGCCAAGTACCAATGACTGGGTTGGTCACAGAACATAGGGGAGAGCCTACTACTGTCATTTTCCTAAACCAACATAATTCCTAATTGTGTTATAACTACTTCCTTATACTCACAAATAAATGTACTTCATATCCTTCATCCAGGCAACTTCTTTTTGCCACAGGTAGAAACTACTACAGAGATTGACAGCAGGTAAAAATGAAGAGAGTAAGTGACTGTGGGTGCCCATCCAATTTGATACATCTACATTGCAATGTCTACCATAAGACTCGGGGAACAGCACTGAAAAATTCTTCTTTTAATATTAAAATATTTCCACTCTCCTAGTGGCAGAAAGCACTATAACGTTAGAGTTGTTTAGGACTAAATGCAGACAGAAAAAGTAATGTAAAACCAAAAATGTCCCTGTGACTTGAAGGATGGTCCTCTGACACTGTGATGACAAGCCATGGACCCACCTCCTTCCCACACTCTGCAAAGAAGCCACTCCCCTCCCCTCTTCCAGCCAATCAATTGACAATAGCTGCTTGCAGGGGAGGGGCTAAGGGTATAAAAGCTGGGAAAGCCAGGAAGCTGGGCTCCTGCCATTTTGTAAGGCTGTCCTGAACCACAGGATTTATGTCTGGGTGTGGACTTTCGAACACACCTGTGAATGGGTGGGGGGCACCCGCTTGTCTGTAAGTAAACCCACACCCCAAGGTCAGTTAGCAAGTCCAATAAACTTGTTAAGATTCTTTAACCAGGGTTTGGAGAATTTTTTCCTCAGGCTGTTGCAAGGACTGAGGGAGGAGGGGATTGGATGCCTTGTGCACCTCCCAGCAGTGAATTTGACTTACAGTCCCATGTTAAAGTCAGTATAACTGAAGGTTGAGGAGAAAGGAATGTGTGCTTTTCTTTCATTTTTCAGATTTAATAGCCTTCGATATATTTGTTTCTACTCTACACACTGTGTTTGGGGCACAGTTCTTCTCAATGGTCTCATTTACCTTAAACAAGAATTTTTTTTTTTTTAATTTAAAATATTTTAGTGATGAACATGTGATGGCTTAGCAATACAGACTTAAATTCTTACTTGTATCTTGTATCCTTTAAAGATTTCTATGATTATATTTCTTCTCTTGTTCTTTATTTTAATAACAATAAAAACTGTCATTTAATCAGTATCTGACTGGCATAAAATTACCTGGATTGAGTTATCCAAATGATGGCACTTCTGAAACATTTTATTCAAATGAACACAAAGGTGGCCTAAGTTACATATTTCAAGAGTGTTGAATCAAGACTTAAAGTCCAAATACTCTCCCTTTAGTAATCTATGACAACACATCCCTAAGTTATCTGTGTGTATGTGCACATGAATACATGTTTCGTTAATTTTGAAGATTTCCTTTAATTGAAAGCAAACAAATCAGAGAATCACTTACATATAGCACCTGATTTTATGTTTTAAAAAAATACACTTAGAAACAAAAAGATGAGTTGTAACTCATGTGTTGTTAATGAAAAATTTACCAGGGTGAAATGAATAGTTGATAATTGTTATTTATACATACATACTATTAACCAGGTTTTTCCTAGCTTTAAAAAATGCATAATGGGGGAACTGGGACTGAGGAGGGAGGAGGAAGGCTGGATGGAAGGAACAAAAGCAGAGATTAATGAATCTTGGGAGCTTAGGAAACCCAGGGGGAAAGGTAATGGCCCCAAAACCCCATGAGAAACACTCATAGAGTGTCTAAACATTAGTGCTTATGTATACTTGGGAACTGTTTTGCAAGAAACACATGCCAGACAGAAGAGACTTCCCTTTGAAGAGTTGGTGACAGTGGTCAAGGAGACTCCCCAAATAACACAGGCTATTGCCAAACCTCTTGGTTATCTCCCAGAACTAGTAGATTAGACCCTACTGATGAACACAGGACATGTTTCAGATACAGGACTTAGAGCAGTGGAGCAGGAACTGACCTGAAGTTTAGCTATCATAATAGTAGATGACAAAATACAAACTGTCAATGGAGAAAAACAATAGATTTTCTAACCAAGCCCTAAACCCTAATAACCATAATGACTGGCATAGAAAACTACCTCTATTGGTGCAATAGTGGCACTGTTTTCTGGGGGTAATTAATAGCTATCTAATTTAACTTAAAACCGCACAATGGGAGTGAACTCATGCATGAGTGGCACTGTAACTCAACCAAATACACATGGCAGGAGAGAGCATAGATTCCAGAGAAGACCCTATGTCTTTCATAACTCTAAACAAATGATACTTCTTACGTGCTAAATATGGATTCTTATATTTGCATACAAACATACTGTACACCACTCACAGAAGAAGCTCCTTTTTGCGGCAGATGGAGGCTACTTCAGAATTCTACAACTGCTCAGACACAGAGCATATATGTCTGAGTGATGCCAAGTACCATGTGACACATCTACAGTTGAACCACTACACCTAATATTCATGGAATGTAGCGGAACAAGGGGCAGAGAGAAAACTTAATGAATCTCTCAACTCTCACCAGTGAAACTTCCTTATAAAACACTGTGATGCACACAGAAAGCCCCAACTGGCCAAGTTTTGAAGAACCTCATCTACCCACAGCTGAGGGATCATTGTGGAGAGGGGGCAGAAAGATTGTAAGAGTCCATGTTTGTTCATGAACACAAGGAAGTAGAGGCTTTCAGGCCACTGGAAGTCTGCACATGTGAACTTGTGGCAATGGTAGCAGGCATCAAGCATAGGACACATGCCAACTCAATTAAACAATGGCCCAGAGGGAAGGAGAGAAATGGGTGGTGGATTGAGAACTATTAGAGATTGATTGATACTGGATGAGGGAGAGCATGCCTTACATATGATCTCTAGATGGGCTGACTAGACCCTCTTGGATGAATTTTCACAGGAGGATATCTGAGTATGAATGCTTGACTGGATGAGACTCAGTGTGTATGAGAGAATGCATGAGGACTGCTGGGGGGATGAGGAAGCATGGATGAGGGAGGGGGCCTGGATTTGATTAGGAAATGGAGTGTAGAATTACAAACACTCAATAAAAACTTTTTTTAAAATGCATTTTACAATAATTTAAAATTTGAATCTTAAATATTTCACCTATAACTTAAGGGAAGATTGAGTTCTGATATAGTTTTAGAAGAGAAAATAAAATTTATTTAAATTTTTTTCAATATAAATTAGAAAATATATATACTTGTATTCTCCTTGAATCTCATTTGATTGCTTTGGCCAATATAGATTTTCATTTTTTAAAAATGTGTGAGATATTTAGTGTCAGGTATTGTTTTCATAAAAATAAGTTTAATGCTATGAGCATGCAGTACTTTGCCAATGAGAAAAAAACAAACAAACAAATTAAAACACCACCAAATCAAATACCTCTTGAATTCAAACAACCTATGTTTATCAAATTGGAGGAAGAGTTAAATAGAAGTGGGTTTTTTTTTTTTATATCTTGAAAGCACTAAATGTTTCTTTTTAAATATCTTTGACATGTTCTTTGTGGGGAGCAGTAGGCCCCCACCCCAGAAAACAGCAACCATTGTCTGTGAAACAGGCTGTTTGCAGGCATCAACAATTGACCCATTTAAAGGCTAACCAGGTGGCACTGTAAAAAACATGTTATTCTGACCCAAGCACTTACGCTTGAGACACTCCCTCATTTCTCATGGAACTGCCTAGGAAAATTCTTTGCATTACCTTGTAATCATGCAGGTGTGACCTTATAATAGAATTATGGCTTACTATAGAATTGTGGTCTTACTATGGAATTTACTCTGTGATCATGCGGTGTGGTGTAACTATGGAAATTGCCCTGTTTGCTCCTGCCTCAATAGAATTGTCCCTGCCAACTTTCCCCTTTCTCTCTCTGTAAAAACTGTACTTTTTCCATCAATAAATGAGACGTGATCAGAAAGCCTGTCTTGTCTCCATTCTTCGCGTCTCTTGTCCCTTTCAGTCCCCTCTCCTCTCTCCAGGTTCCCACGTTGACTGTCTCACGGGCCGAGACAGTTCTTATTTCACAATTTATGAATATCTACTTCCATTACTTTATATCCCAGTAAAATAGAATCATTATTCTTATTAATAGTTTAGGAATTGAAATTTATCTCAGGATAAAATTTCAGAAGTATAAGCTGTAACCTAAATATTTAAATCTGTGGTATTAAGAAATATTCTTGTCCATTTTCAAATGAGGGCCATGACATTCAAACAATATTTCAATATCTCCGTTTCTACTTTTCTGTTTGTCCTCTTGCCAGTGTATTTTGGTTTCTCAAATTCATAGGTACAATTAGTTTTCATTATGAATCTGAATCATCATGCATATATTTACATCAATTAATCTTAATAAAAAGACACATTTCCATTTCTTTTTTGTTAAAGTATGGTCTGATTTATTTTCTAAGAAAATAAAATACATAGCATGTAGAATTTGTGACTTAAAACTTAATATAATCATTAAAGAAGAGATCAGGGGCCTGGAGAGATGGTACAGTGGTTAAGAGCACTGGCTGCTCTTGCAGAGGACCTGGGTTAGGCTCCAAACACCCCCACATGGTGGTTAAGAACTGTTCTTAACTCCAGTTCCAAGGGATCTTCTGGCCTCTGTAGGCACTGCATGATATGGGTGCACTTATATACATTCATACAATACACTCATGTATATAAAGGAATAAAAGGTTGTGAATTACATGCCTTCAGGCCTCTCTTGGGGTAAGTCTATAGTGCAGCCCTCCACGCCTTGACTACCCCAGACACATTCACTCTTCCATCTCCCCCGCTGTTCTCTACTCCTAGTTTGGGCCCTGTGCCATTCCTAGTCTTGGGGCCCCAGACACCTCGGGAGCCAGTGCTGCTCCCTGATCCTATTCACCCAAATGGGCTTGGTGCCTTCCTTGGGCCCCAGGTACACTGCTTCTGGACCCACCCCCACTCTCACCTCTCTCTGCTTCCCTGGACCTGCACCACCGGCTAACTCTCCTGGCCTGCTCTCCTATCCTCAGGCCTCTTGGGGTGGGTCTATCCTGGAGCCCTCCCCGCCTTGAATCCCCCGGCCTCATTTGCCCTTCCATTTCCCCGCTATTCTCTGCTCCTGGTTTGGGCCCTGCACCATTCTTGGTCTTGGGTCCCCAGAACCTGGGGAACTGGTGCTGCTTCCTGATCCTTTTTGCCCAGGCCAGGTTGGTGCCTCCCTTGGGCTCCAGGAGCACTGCTTCTGGACCAGGGTCTGCCCTCGCCTCTCTGTGCTTCCCTGGACCTGCACCATCGGCTAACTCTCCTGGCCTGCTGTCCTAACTTCAGGCCTCTGTTGGGGTAAGTCTATCGCACAGCACTCTGGCCTTGACTCCCCCAGCCACGTTCACCCTTCCATCTCCCACACTGTTCTCTACTCCTAGTTTGGGCCCTGTGCCACTCCTAGTCTTGGGGCCGAGACACCTGGGGAGCCAGTGCTGCTTCCTGATCCTTTTCACCCGGACCGGCTTGGTGCCTTCCTTGGGCCCCAGGAGCACTGCTTCTGGACCTGGCCCTGCCCTCAACTCCCTCTACTTCCCTGGTCCTGCAACACCTGCCAGGCTCTTTCTGGGGCTGACAGCCTCTTTCTGGGGCTCCGAGGCTTACCTTTCCTCTCCCTGATCCTTTGCATCAAGCACAACCCAGCTACTCAATTCACTCCCTGGGAAATCTGGGGCTTCTTCCCACCCCATCTGCCTTCGCATCCCTGCATGGCACAGCCACAGTCAAACACCCAAGTTCTTGAGGCCAAAATCATTCTTAGAAGATTCCAGACATAAGGAGAAAGTCTGAAAACTTCTGACCCACATTGGAATTGGGCCACAGCAGAACTCCCGAAGACAAAATCAATCTGGCCACGACAATATAAAATCAAAAGAGACAACCAGGAGCTTAGATGAACCAGCTCTTCATACCCAAAAAGTAAACCACAAAGACACATAAAGTTCAAAAAGAGAAGCAGAACTAAACTTGAAGGCCCGAGTATCACACAAGAGTCAGAAACTACAAAAGAAATTCACAT
>NW_008352267.1:5418509-5420061 GCF_000622305.1 Nannospalax galili | reverse complement strand
CAATAGGATGAATGAAATGGAAAACAGAGTATCAAGACTGGAAGATAAAGTGGATGAACTAGACCACTCAAGCAAAGATTATGAGAAATTTAAGAAATCACAAGAGTAGAATATGCGGGAATTGTGTGACATCATAAAAAGACCAAACTTATGAATCATAGGCATGCAGGAAGGAGAAGAATCCCAAGATAATGGCATGGACAAGATCTTCAACAGAATTGTGGAAGAAAATTTCCCAAACTTAAAGAAAGACATGCCCATACAAATACAAGAAGCATACAGAACACCAAACAGACAGGACCAGACCAGGAACTCTCCACGGCACACCGTAGTAAAAACACTACACACACAAAAAACAAAGAGAAAATTCTGAAATCTGCAAAAGAGAAACAAGAAGTCACATTTAAAGGAAAACCCATTAGGATCACAGCTGACTTTTCAATGCAGAATATGAAAGCCAGAAGAGCCTGGACCAAAGTATTCCCAGTGTTAAAAGACCACAGATGCCAACCCAGATTACTATATCCAGCCAAAATGCCTATTATAGTTGAAGGGGAAAGAAAAATCTTCTATGACATAAATAGGCTGAAGGAATTCTTGTCCACAAAACCAGCCCTTCACAGAGTTCTGGGAGCAATACAAAGAGCTGAAGAAAGGAATGACTATACCCAAGGGGTTGCAGAAAGAATTCCAACGAGGGTATAACAGGGTAAAAGTACAGCTATAGCAAGAATATAAACAAAAAAAATGACTGGATTCAATATTCATCTTTCATTATTAACTTTAAGCATTAATGGACTGAACACCCCAGTCAAAAGACACAGACTATATGAATGGATTAAGAAACAAAACCCATCTTTTTGTTGTCTGCAAGAAACTCATCTCACTTTCAAGGACAGACACCTCTGGTGCACCCAACTTCATAAAAACAATACTACAGGACTTTAAGACCTAGATTAATCCCAACTTATTAACAGTAGGAGATGTCAATACCCACTATCCCCATTAGATAGGTCAACAGGGCAGAGAGTTAACAAAGAGACATCTGAAGTAAACAATACCATATATCAAATGGACCCAACAGACATCTACCAAATATTCCACCCAAGCACCAAAGGACATACTTTCTATTCAGTGCCCTATGGAACCTTCTCCAAAATTGACCATATACTGGGGCACAAAACAAACCTCAATGAATACAAAAAGATTGAAATAATTCCATGCATTCGATCAGACCACAATGCAAGAAAGCTTAAGATCAACACCAGAAGGAGCCCTACTCGCCACATGAACACATGGAGATTAAACAGCACACTCCTGAATGATGAATAGGTCAAAAGAGAAATTAAGAAAAAAATAAAAATATTCCTGGAATTAAATGAAAAGGACAATACAATACAACAAAACCTCTGGGACATGCGAAAGCGGTTCTTAGAGGGAAGTTTATAGCTCTAAGTGGCTACATCAAAATATGAACGGTTCAGAGCACTGAGTGCTCTTGCAGAGGACCCAGGTTCAATTCCCAGCACCCACATGGCAGCTAAAAACTGTC
>NW_008352267.1:5417074-5417990 GCF_000622305.1 Nannospalax galili | reverse complement strand
ATACAACCAAAAAAGAAAACTATAGACCCATATCCTTAATGAACATAGATGCAAAAATTCTCAATAAAATACTTGCAAACCGCATACAGACACACATCAAAAGGATCATCCACCATGATCAAGCTGGCTTTATTCCAGAGATGCAGGGATGGTTCAATATACGTAAGTCAATAAATGTCATAAATCACATAAATGGGCTCAGTGACAAGAACCACATGGTCATTTCAATAGATGCAGAGAAGGCCTTTGACAAAATTCAACATGCTTTTATGTTTAAAGTTCTAGAGAGAATTGGACTGGAGGGAACATACCTCAACATAATTAAAGCCATATATAACAAACCCACAGCCAACATCATTCTAAATGGAGAAAAACTGGAAGCATTCCCATTGAAATCAGGAACCAGACAAGGCTGCCCACTATCTCCACTTCTCTTTAGCATAGTGCTTGAAACTCTTGCAAGAGCAATAAGACAAGAGGAGGGAATTAAAGGAGTAATAATTGGAAAAGAAGAGCTCAAATTATCCCTTTTTGCAGATGATATGATATTATATCTAAGGGACACCAAAAATTCCACACGCAAACTCCCAGAAATTATTAACTCATTCAGTAAAGTGGCACGTTACAAAATTAACCTACAAAAGTCTATAGCCTTTCTATATACCAATGACAAGCAGTCAGAGAAATCGCACAGGGAAACCCTCCCATTCACAATAGCCATAAAAAAAATAAAATACCTTGGAATAAACCTGACCAAAGACATTAAATAGCTCTACAAAGAAAATTTTAACTCTTTAAAGAAAGAAATTGAGGAAGACATCAGAAGATGGAAGGACCTCCCATGCTCATGGATTGGAAGAATTAATATTGTGAAAATGACCATCCTACCAAGAGTCATATATAGATTCAATGCAAT
>NW_008352267.1:5416536-5416966 GCF_000622305.1 Nannospalax galili | reverse complement strand
ACTAAATGCAATGCTGGGGGGGTTACTATACCAGATTTTAAGCCATATTACAGAGTTATAGTCATAAAATCAACATGGTACTGGCACAAAAATAGACCCATAGACCAATGGAACAAAATTGAAGACCCAAATATGAGTAAATACAATTTTAGCCACCTGATATTTGACAAAGGGGCAAAGAACATTAACTGGAGGAAAAACCATGTTCAGGAAATGGTGCTGGGAAAACTGTATCTCCACTTATAGAAGAATGAAACTAAACCCCTATCTTTCACCCTGCACAAAAGTCAATCCAAAATGGCTCAAAGACCTCAATGTAAAGCCTGAAACTCTAAAACTGTTAGAAGAAAACATTGCCAATAACCTACAAGATATGGGTGTAGGAAAGGATTTTCTAAACCGGACATCAACTGCCCAGGAAACAAGGTCA
>NW_008352267.1:5397909-5416211 GCF_000622305.1 Nannospalax galili | reverse complement strand
ACTGCTGGTGGGGCTGCAAACTGGTTCAGCCCCTATGGAAAGCAGTGTGGAGAACTCTTAAAAAACTCCAAATGAACCTACCATTTGACCCAGTTATACCACTCCTTGGCATATACCCAAAAAACTCGTCCTATTGCAACGGAAGGGCACATAGGGGGGAATAGATGGGGCTGCTGACAGCACAGTGGACAGTGGCAGGGATGGCAGAGTATGGAGCCTCTAGTGGGAGAGGAAGGCTGTCTATCTGATGAGTTTATATTCATGCTCAGATGCCAAGGGACTCAGAAAGTAAGCGACTGTAACCAGTAATAGTCATATATATAGAAATTAGAAATGCATGTGAAAATGTCCCAATGTCAATTGCCTTAAAACGAATTTTTCTGTATGAAACCGAGTATTTTAACAACGAAGTGGAGATCTTTTTTAAACGTTAAAACATAATTTAATTTTATGTCTTATAGAGTTTATAATGAGTAAAAGATAGTATAAGCGTAATAATTCATCTGTAAACTTAGAAATGTACAGCCAATTTTGAAAGAGATGTACCCTAGCTCAGAAAAATGTTATTGAATATGTTAATGCTGTTGTAATAGAAATGCTTCTTCTAATTAAAAAAATTTTTTTTCAATAAAAGTTAAAAATAAACAACAACAACAACAAAAAGGTTGTGAATTTGAGAAGGGCTGGATATGGGAATCAGAGGGGGTAAAGGGGAGATACAAATGATATAAATCTAGTACTCATGTATGAAAAATTGCAAAACCTTATCATTATTAAAAACAATAGAATCTGTTCATGATATGATTTTGAACATTATTTCATGAACTCAGAAGTTAACACACTTTACATTTGGTAGTATATAATTCTTTTTTTTCTTAATTTCCATTTCTTAGTGAATGATATGCTTGCTTTCTTCTCTTCTATTTTTTAATCTGTAGTGATAGGGACTTAATAAGGGCTTTGTGCATGCTAAGTAAGCATTCTTACCATTAAGCTATAGCCTCACTCCTTCTCTTACATTTTTTTGCCTTAAAGCAGTATTAAAAAAAAAATATACCCTTGAAGTAACTGTATAGCACTGTTACTTTACAGTCTGAAGTCACAATCTTCCTGCCTTAGCCTAGCTTCCTGTTGACTTCCATAACAATGTTTCGTTGCCTATTGTGATGAAATGGGTAAGAGCTTTTCAAGAGTATTTTCCAAGGCAAAACATTAGCCCAATTAAGAAAACACCATCATGCATAAACTCAGTGGATGAAGTACAAGGTGTGTATATTCTACAAGTTATTCATTTTCCATAGTCCCTTTGGGTCTAATTCATAAATTTGGAGAAATTGATCACTGAAGGCAATGCAGCATTCTTGGACTTATTTGAAATGTTGGAACCTGACATGTCTTTATCTTAAATTATTTGCCATAAAATATAGGAATGATTTTTTGGAATTTTCCATAAACTAAAAGGAATTTAATAATTTTCTTTTGTGTTCATAACCTTAAAAACATGTTCAAATGCATTTACATTAGTGAAATAATGAAAAGTTCATTTAAAAAATTATTATCATTAAAAAATACATACTTCTGAAACTCATCAGCTTCAGGACACATGAGCAAGTATTGTTGAAAGGGGAGTCTAGTAGTCTTTCTCCATTTTTGCACTTCGATATCTGTAGAATATGATACAAAGGTAATTAGTGAAAGTACAGAAAATAATTTAACAAGACATCCTTAAGAGGCCATTATTACTGGAAACAAATCTCTGGTTTGTTGTGCTCACAATTTTCCGTGCTGTAACTAGTTCCACCATGCCCAATGTCAGTGTCTCCCCACAGGATGCTAATGAGAGCAGAGCTGGAAAGAAATAAGCAGAAGCAGTTCACATTAGCTGATGCAAGTGTCTAACAGAACATCAGTGGAGCAACCATTAGAAATATGTATGCATGTCGGCATCTAATTGTCCATTTCTCAATTCTTGAAACTGGGACTTGCATTACTTATCTGTGAAATTCTTAGAGCATAAAGTACTTTTCATAAAAAGCTGAAATTTTAATGGCAAATTATTTTCTTTTAAGCATAAATATCTCAACAAGCAAAATCTCAACATATTTTGTATTTACTGGCTGCCATATTTTTTCTTCTTTCTTCTCTTGTTTCTATACATATTGCCAGAGCAAACACGACTGAGTTCACTTAACATATAAACTAACTACAACTGATGACACAAACTGGAATTCCTGGATGGCTATAACATACATTTTAGTTTAATCAATTCTAGAAAATATTACTCAGCTAGAAAAATGCTACTCTTAGTTTCATGACTCAGTGCATGACACAAATGCTTTCAAATACATCTATTATTTTAGAAACAAAAATCACAGATTAGGTTAAAGATCTAGGCTAGAAAGTAGAAGAGAATGGAATGTTAATACGAGGATGTAGCATTTAGGTCATCACTAACATGAATGATTGAGGCTGAATCATTATAGAAGATTTTATATTACTTGTCTTAGAATTGGCTGCCTAGAATGAAAATTATTTAACACCATCTTTAGTTTTTGAAGGATGGTTCTTCAATAGTGATTTATGGGTCATTCCAAGTTGCAGGATTACTACTGTGGACAATGTCCCATGCTAGTTATATCTCAGGATCAGAGAAACCTCAGGTAGTGTTGTCCTTTGCACATGTGCTGTTTGATTTTTATCTCCAAAGGGCAGTGGACCCAATGGCCTTTTTGGTGGCTAGAGCAAAAGGTAAGCACAGAAGATACTTGAAGTGGTTCATGACATTTTTTGAAACAAATATCTATTCCATTCTTAAAATGTGTCTCAAGTAGAAACCTAGTCTGTGATGCAGCTGTCTCCTTTTAATAGATCAATCACATGGGAAAATACAAATAGAAATATCAGTAACACACAGATAAGAGCTGTGTCACTTCTATATTCAAATAAACTTCATAAATGAATAATGTACATAAAAACTTTAGCATAATTTAATAGTAACTGATGAAAGCACAATGTTTTCTAAGTTAGAGGACACATGTTAAGCAATACTGAAGTAAATTTTGCTTATCAGTAGTAGCAAGTAGCATCCAATTTTCTACACTTAGTTTCTTGGTTGAAAGTGAATGAATAGACTTTTTCAGCTCTATTTTTTATGTAAAAAATTCTTTGGCTTAGAAATTCCATTTCCTTTTGTAAAACAGGCTTGCTCAAGGAAATCATTTCCTTAATTTCATGTTTTCTATTAGCAATATCCTGTTCAAATCAACATGCCTTGAACTTATGTCTGTCCAAATGAGTTTTCAGGAGCCAAGAGTCTAATAGAGAAATAGATTCTATGGTGTCCTATGGATTCTGTGCCAGGGTTTAATAGCTAACATCAGTGATGGTGTTCACACAGTTGTTTCTACTACACAGAATGTTGTAATTATAATATGTGGGTAACTTTCTTCAATATAAGATATTCTTTCTTAATATTCATTTGTTTTTATTTTTGAGACAGCATCTGCTTATAGCCCCAGCTGGCTAGAATTCACTATCTAGACCTGGCTAGCCTTAATCTTTGCCTACCTCTGCATCCCAAGTGCTGGGATTAAAGGTGTGTACCATCACACCTCTAAGACTCTTGTTTAAAATGTAATATGCTACTTATTTTTTAAGAATTTCAAATATACATGTAATGTATTTTGGTCCTATTCACCTCCCTCTCCTCCTCTCCCTCCCTCTAATTCTTCCCTTACTATCAACTCGATAGCCTCTTCTAAATTAATATCCTCTTTTTCATTTTATAACCTACTGAGTCCAATTGATACTCATTCTATGAACACTAACCATCAGAGAGGAAACCCTGAAACTCTGAATCTTCTAGAGGAAAGAGTAGGGAATATGTTTCAGGATATAGGCTTAGGGAAAGGGTTTTTGAATAGAACCCCAATTGCACAGGAAATAGGGCCAACAATCAACAAGTGGAACCTCATTAATTTAGAAAGCTTTTGTACTACGAAAGAAACTGTAATTAATGGAAGAATCGTCTTAGGGAATGGGAGAAAAAAAATCTTTGTGAGCTGTACATCTGATTAGTTTCTAGAATACACAAATTACTCAAAGAAAAACAAAACAAAACAAAACAAAACAGAAAAAGAACCCAATTAAGAATGGTGTGTGAAACTGAACAGAAAATTCTCAAAATGTGAAATACTAATGACTAAGATACATTTTAAGAAAATTATCCAACTCCTTAGCCATCAGAGAAAAATCAAATAGATATTACTTTGAGATATCTGATTTTCTCTGATGGTTAAACAAGTAGTGGCACTTTTATCTTGGGGGCAATCAACAACTACCCAATCGGACTAAAAGCCCACTCAGTGGGAGGACCCTCAAGTATGGTACTGTAAACATAGTCAAATACACATGGCTGAAGTTGTTATAGACCTTAGAGAAAACTCCAGGACTGCCAAATTCATAGACCAATGAAATTTCTAGCTATGTACAAAATATGTATCTTTATATTTACAGACAAATATCCCAGGCACCACTCATCAAAGAAGCTTATTTTGCACCAATCAGAGACTATTACCAAGTGCCACAACTGGTCACACATAGACATTTATCTATGAATTGCCCAGGCCTAAGTGACTCATCTACAGTGCAAGCTCTACATAGGCACACGAAGCACAGAAAGGGTTAATGAAGATAACACTAATGAATCTGTCAATTCTCAGTAATGAAGAGCCCTCATGCAAAGAGAGACAGGAACACAAAAGGTTAATGGCCAAAACATAGAGATCAAGAGTCTGCTGACTGGTGGTCCGTGGACAGGACTCCTATATTAAACTTCATCCACCCAAGGCTCAGGGACCATTGGTGAAGAGGGAATGGAAAGATTATAAGAGCCAGGGAGGAGGTGCATGATCATATGGAAACAGTCCTACAAGCTCCTAGGACCCTGCTCCTATTATTCTATGACAATGGTGTCAGCACACACAAGTCCTATTCAAACTCAGGCAGACAAAAACCCAGCATAGAACTGGGGAAATGAACAGCTGACCCCAATCTTGGCTGAGGAAACATTGGCAGCTGATTACTGCTGGGTAAGGAATAGCTGATCTTCCTAAAACAGGAGACTCTAGATAGGCTGACTAGACTTTAGTGAATGGACATGCACAGGGGAATGTCTGGGCACACTGACTTGACACATTACCCTTAATAAGAAGGACAGAGTATATGGGTTCTAGTGGGGGTGCTGTGAAAGCATGGCAGTGGTGACGGGGGTATAAAGATGACTGGGATTCTCTGAGACATTCTACACAAAATAGAAAAAAAAATCAATAAAAAGAAATTTTAAACCAGGAAATATCATTTACCACAGCAAAAATAGCTAAAATTAAGAAAAGAGGTGACAACAAATGCTGGTGAAGATGTGGAAAAAGTTGAAGATTCCTTCACTGTCAGTTGAGTGCAGACTGGTACAGCTCTGTAGATATCACTGTGGAGGTTCCTCAAAAACTAGAAATAGATCTACCAAATGATTCAGCTACATCACTCCTGGGTATATGCCCAAAGGAAGTTATTTCCTACTGCACAGAAACATGCCCATTCAAGTGAATAACTGCTCTTTTCACAATAGCTATTTGAATAGCTGATAGATATGAAAATAGCCTAGATGTCCATCAAATGATGAATGAATAAAGAAAACGAGGTGTCTATATATAAAGGAATTATAATCAAATGTACAAAAAAATGAAATTATGAAAATTTCAGGTAAAAGCATGGAACTAGAAAAAAATTATACTGATTTAGGAAACTCAGACCCAGAAAGGCAAAAACTGCATCGTCTCTCATTTGTGGATTTTAGATCTGAATCTAAAGTTTACGTGGCTTTGACATGGAGTATTTACTGAAACCAGGAAATTAGGAACAGGTTATCAGGGAAGAAGGGGAAAAGGATATTAAAGAGGGAGAGATGGAGGGATCACAGATGATATGATCAGGAAGAGGAAAATTATACAGGAGTTTTAAGTGAGGAAGGAAATGGGATGATAGGGGAGAGGAGAAATATAGGAGGACCAATAACTAACAGTTGGGATGTTTGAAAAAGCCATGTGGAAACCCACATTTATAAACTTTTATCTCATGTATAATATTCATATATACATAAAAAAGACTTTAAATTGTCTTATCTTTCACAGGGTGTAATACTCATCCAAAAGTCATAGACTGACAAATAAGAAGCCCAGTGCTGTGTATGGGGTACCTTTCAGACATCTCTTTTGAAAGTCATTCTCAGAACTTAATCTGTGAACAGCTTACTTTTTTCTTCAAGACTGTAATTTTTTCTAATCAAATAAGGGAAGGTAGTTCTAAGTCATAATCAATGATTAAAAGAAGCATTTAAACCCTTAAAATTATAGCAAATAATTTGACAAAGATTTATAAAATCTTTATAGTCAGAATAGCTGAGAAAAAACAGCTACATTAATAAATTGTTAACTGTTTTCAGTAGGCAAAGGTAATGATTTCAAGAAATAAGCTGAACTGATATGTATTCATGTTCATATATATGCATAATTTGTGGCTGAATTTCTAGAGGATATTTCTATACTTTTTCTTGTTTTGATACTGAAAATTTTTTTGAGAAAAGAAAATCCTAGTTATAATATTCTCAAACCATTATTGATAAAAAATTGAATCTCAAAACTTCTAAAACAAATAACTTTGTTGCAGGAAAAGAAAGAAAATTACCTAGTGATTTCCATGACCTGATTCAAGACACTCGTCAATACTTTACTTTTCATAGAAAAACAGACCACATGTAACTGATAATGGTAGTAATGACTATGAAATTTGAAGTTATTTTAGTTTAAGGGAACATCCAGTGTTAGTGTGAAAACAGGAGGTAGGACAATAGAAGCAGAAATCTTAGTGCTGTGGGTACAAGCCAAAACATGTGAAAAGACGCTAGAAGATGCAATTAAATGTTTATTTTGCCAACACAGTTTAAATGTTGCCTATAGTCACAAAATATGTTGTGACTATCTGTTAACACAGCAATAGAAAACTAATAGATAGCAACTCTCAGAAACTTTGAGATTTTCCAAGATTTTTTTTCTAGTCTTTTCGAACAAGATTCTGTCTTCAAGTCTTCCAACCTTCAATTTATGAGTTTCTACTGAGTGTGTTTTGTAAATCATGCAATTTTCTGTGAATATTTTGATTTTATAATTGGGTATTTAAAACATATTTTGTTCCTATCTTGGTATTTGCACATGTGTTTTGTATATTAGGAAAATATTTGAGCCTGTTTTTAGTTTTTTTCCTCATCTAAGGAATAATCTCTCCTTAAACTTCTAATTCATTTTTCTCTGTCATAATCAGTAAGGTTGATATAGAATCATTAGAAAGTTTAGTGGTGTGATTTTCAAAGTGGCTTCTGACTTGCCTTATGCCTTAAATCAGTAAAACTGTTTTAAAAATAAGTCAATTATGAGAAGTGAAATGTTTCTTTGAATGAAAGACTATTGAGGATTAAGAAGCAAAAGTCTATCAGTAATACTGATATACTACAAGCAATACTGATATAGCCGTAGTTCATTGTTAAATTATTCTATTCATTAATATGTTTGAGCAAATGTAACACTTTAAATAAATACAAATTTATAGGCACCAATAGGATAATTCATTAAAATCTTTGCAACCCATTTATTTAATTTTAATTAAGTCTCTAAATATCCTCCTGAAATGGCACACACAAGCATATAATATATAATATATATATACATACATAATATATGTGTATATTATAGATGTATATATATATATATCTTCTATAAAGCACACCATAGACATATAAACATCACACTCAGCAGATTATCTGTGAAACTGAGTACAATGCATAAGTTTTATGTTAGAGCTGGGGCCTTATTTAGGGAGGGGGAAGGGTTTGTTTCATCTTCTAGGTCACAATTCCTCACTTAGGGAAGTCAGGAAGGATCTTCAAGCATGAACTTATGGAGCAAAGCTGCTTACTGGCTCATCTAAGAGCTTCCAGACTCATTTTCACCTACTATTCTTATATAGTCCAGGCAAGTCTGACATGGATTGGTGTCGCCCACTATCTGAAGGGCCATTTTACATCAATTAGCAATCAAAGAAATCAGTTACGTCCAGAGCCAAACTGATGGAAGGAATTCTTTTATTTGGGTTCCACTTCCCACACAACTCTATTTTGTATCAAGTTGACAAAACTAAGCAGCAAAATTCACCCCTTATCAAGTGGATATGCAAACGTAACACTATTAAACCATAACCCTGCTTTTGTATCTACTCCGAGTTGTTACTATCACAATGTAAAACATAGGACAACTTTGAAAGTCCAACAATCTTCAAAAATTCCAACATTCTAATATCCAATACCTCTTTAAAAATTCATAGTAAAATTAAAACTATAGTACATACTTTCATATTTCAAAATGGAATATTTAAGAACTCATAAATTTTCCAAACATGGGAGGCTACCTTCAAGACTACTAAAACTTTTTATTATTTCTACTTTGGCGACACAATTTTGAATTCTTGCTCATAGAAAATTAACAGAGATTAAGGCTTCCGACTTCCTCTTGTACTTTAAATGTAGTTTCATGATTATAGGGATGAGTCCTTGCTAGTTTTGGTAGTGTTCATATCTATATGTTTTTCTCACGTAGCACGGTGGTGAATACAGCAAAAGAAAGGAGAAAGTTGAAATTTTGGCCCTTGCTTTGTCAACTCTGCAACTATGCACAGAGATGTATTGAAGGGGATAGATTTCAAGTCAAAATCACTCTTTAAAATAGCAAAATTAATTTCATTTTAATTATTCACATTTGGTGTAGGGATGAATAAGTTCTGGGGACAGACTAGCTACGGATAAATACTTATCTGACCATTTTCAAGCTGTTTGACTAAATTGCTTCATCTTTTGTTTTATTTTTTGCCTAAAACTTCAAAACCATAAAATGAACATAAAAATAACACTGGTTTGACCTGGTGTTACTGAGCTCCTTAAACTTTATCTCTCGGTGATAAATAGCTTGCAAATATAACCTATTTTTTTCTGTCTTTTTGAAGCAGCGTCTTCCTGTAGCCTCAACTGTCCTGGAACTCACTATTTAGACCAGGCTGGCCTTGAACTCACAGAGATCCACCTGCCTCTACCTCCCAAGTGCTGAGACTACAGGAATGTGCCACCATACCCAGCTTTAAACCTATTTTTAGCACAAAATACATAGTTTAAAATGGAATGATTTAATTATAAAGGTATTGACTTGTAATATATGGGAAATTCTGAACAATAGCATCCTAAAGGAAGAACAAGTTATTCAGAAAATGAGTTCAATTTTAACTTTCATTAAATATATTTTGTGCCCTAAGGTATGTGAATTTATAGTACTTTAAAATATGTTTTAAAATATCATATGAAACAAAGCAAAAATGATATTGAACTGTGACATCAAACATTGTGTGGCATAGGCTGAGCATTCCAAAGGGATGACTGTGCAGTATAAGGAATTTGCAAATATACGGCTGATGAACAAGAGCAGGTGTGACAGAAGCACCTAGGGCACCAACTAATTGTGCTTCTTTTGGAATGTCCTTGGCACTTTAATTTTGTAGCTTCCAAGAAAGCAATGAATAGGAAATATTATATCTTTTATTTTCCATATATATTCACTGTTATATTTTAGTTAAGAAAACTTTCTTCATTTCTATGTAAACATGAAGAAACATAGATTATTTTGCATTTTACCATTAGTAAAATAAAATTGAAGTATATTTGGTGCCAAGTTATTTTCACTAACACCTTAGCATGCTGTGTTTACTCAAAATGCCCAAAAATGCAAGGAAATGAAGTATTTTCTCTCTCTGAATAAACCTCCAGAGAACAGACTCCCCAAAATAGGCAACAAATGGCATTCTCCTTTGAAAATGAGAATTAAACCCTGTGTATTTTTATGGGGGTAAAATGGTATCTAATTGTGAACAGACTGATAAAGCAAGTTGTTTTAAGTAATGAAAATAAAAATGAATTTCTCTGCAAACTATTGCATTTAGTTTAATTTAAGCAAAGTCAAATGAGAGTCAATGATAATACAATATCTAAAAGGATAACTTTTCATTCTTATGACCCATGAAGAAAAATGAAAGTGGCAATATACTGCTCAACAAGGGTGGATGACCATAATCATAGGAAGGGACATTCCTGAACCTTATAAAAAATGGTTATCAAATTGATTTTCATGTGAAATAAATTCAAAGGTGTTTGATTAAGCAAGTAAAGTTTATCCTCAATTATGTTATATAAATAATTTTGGCATTTTATTTGTGATACAAGCTTTGAGGAAAACTCCAAAGTTGATTTTTGTAAAAATAATTTTTGAGGTTTTGTTTTTCTACACGACAGTTGCAACACTTAGGAATCAGTAGCCATGCAAGTTAGACATCAGAATATATGCATGAATGCTGAATTTTGTGTATTTATTGCTTCTAAATACAAGACAAAGTAACAGGGACAGGAATATTTCTTTAAGATTTGG
This sequence comes from Nannospalax galili, assembly GCF_000622305.1. NCBI lineage: Eukaryota > Metazoa > Chordata > Mammalia > Rodentia > Spalacidae > Nannospalax > Nannospalax galili. The sequence goes on along the minus strand of NW_008352267.1, from coordinate 5,405,640 downwards.
TTTCTGATTATTAGAGTTTTATCACTTAAAAGCATGTATCAGTTTTTATTGACATTTAATCAAAACTTCTTATTCTCCTTGCTACACTTGCTCCTTTGCTTCCTACCCTCTCAGTCAGTGATAGAATGCTTCATTATCCTTCTCTTGGCCAGCTGTAATGTATAGAAATTCTAGATGTTAAATTCAACAGTAATCAAAGGTAGACACGTACAAACAAATAAACGGAAAACATAAAATTGAAAGATGAACAGTTTTTGCCCATTCTAAGTACATGCACTATTTTAGCCACTCTAAACTCCTGTTTCAGAAAACATCTGGTTACATTCATTTAGCTTAAAATGTGTCACTAGAGTACTCCAAATTTACCATTTTCCAAAGAAATGGAAATGATATGATTGCTCTAGATTAAATCAATATTGTAGGAGAGAAGCAGAAACTTTTGTTTATCTGTAAATATTCTAAGCAAATGTGCTTGCTATCAACATGAAAAGAGACAATATTTTATATAAAAATGTTAAGTAGTTTTCATTAAATAGAGGGCAGCTGCCCTTGGCAATTGATGGTTGCTTGGAAAGGAAAAGACAGTGTCTTACAGGCTTGGGACTCTTGGTGGGCCCAGTGGATAGATTCACACTGAAGGACATTTAGGGATACAAATCAGACTCTATAAGCCTTATTTTATGTGTGTGTGTGTGTGTGTGTGTGTGTGTGTGTGTGTAACTCATATATATAGATATATGAGTACATCATGAGTGTGTGTATCATCTCATATATATACGTGTGTGTGTGTGTGTGTGTGTGTGTGTGTGTGTGTGTACATTAAATTGGTTAGGGGTAAGTGGAGGGAGGTGCAGACAGCTATCTAAATACAATCAAGCTACACTGCACGAAAATCACAAAATTCAATAAGTGTTTTTAGGGCTACAAAACAGATATTTATTCATTCATTAAACAATTTAGCTACTGCTGAATACCTGGTAGTGCTCAAAGTAAACAAGCAAAACTTCTTCTTATTGATTGATACTGGAAAAAATGAAAGTATGCTAGTGACAGGCCCATTTACAGAAAAAGAAGTGCTATAATTTGAACCTGAGTTATTCTCCAAATTCATGTGGTAAAGGCATGCTTGTCATTCTGTGGACTGTTGGGGATTTTTTGAAATATTGAGGAATGAGGCCTCCTAGAAGGATGTTATGCCACTGAGGGCATATTATAGAAGGGTGTGTTGGGACTCCTAGTTTCCTGGTCACCATGAATTATGGACCTTTGCTCTTTCATGTTCTCCCCACCATGATGTTCTGTCTTGGCAGAGACCCAAAGTTATGGACTCCAGTTGCTTTGAAATGAAACTGTGAATGAAATTACACTTTTCCTCCTTGTTAAAAAAATAATTTACTTGAATAAAAACACAGTGCTGAGGTGAAATAGATCCTGTATAGAATAATTTTAATTTGAGAAAGAAAATGAAGAAAAAAGAAAGAAATGTGACAGGGAATTTAAGAGAAGCCAAGCTGAAGACAAAAGAAGCAGTTGTCACTGCAGGAGACAGAGGTGAGACTGGACAGGATTTAGGTAGTTCTATTGTGTAAACAGATAACGCATATGTAGAAATACAGTACCCAAAATGGTTGGACCTTATGATACTATTCAAGATTCCTAGGGTTTAAACAAGAGATAAGGCAGCATAAATTAGCCTACAGTTTAAGATAGCCAAGAAACACATTTGAAACACTTAAAACCTAGGAGTAGACAAAGAAAGGTAAGACAAAAAATCTTTGACACCTAATTTTAAGAGAAGCAAAACTGTTAACTACAGAACATTTCAAGGACCTAAGCAAATTGTCTATGAGCTGAGTTATCGCAAATAAAGGAGACCTCAGATTACAAAACTTGGGTTAAGTGTGAGGCTGGAAGTTAGAGTTTTACAGCCTGCAAATGATAAAATCTAATTATATAATATATTCCTGAATGAGGATTTTCACTCTGTGGTAAGGTCCAGAGCAGCTGCTGAGTTTATCAGCTTCTGCAAATGAATAATAACTTAAAATTCTGAAGTAAATGTATTTTTAAAAACTGAATGTTCCCACTAAGACCTAGTGTGGTGTAATGTAAATTGATACTTGGAAAAATTTTAGTTTTCCATATGTTTTGAAAACTTAGCTTCTATCATATCAATGTGTTCATTAGTTAATCCAATCTTATAAAGGGATATAGAATAAATTTTCTGAGAATTGTGCAGCCATAACTATTTACCTCAGTACATTAAAATATGAAAAGGAACTTTACAGGAAAGAACTGGAGTTGAGACTGTGGTGAACAAGAGACCAAACCTTGCAGGACTGTTTAGTTACGCATATCGCTTTTACTCTATTTAAACTATACCTTTAACTCAGGACCCCCTGAAGACTGACTTGAGGGAGTCACTGAATCTCTTTGTCCCTCTTCCCAATGTGGCCACATTGAATACAATCTTTTGATTTTTTTCACTTTAAAAAAATGAAAGAAAAAATAAAAGAGCTTACTATAGAAGAAAAAGAACATATACTCAGTTTTTAAATACTTATTTAAGGACTGGCTAGATGGATCAGCCATTAAGAGTACTGTTGCTTTTGCAGAGAATTGGGTTTAGTTCCTAAGACTCACTTTGGGCACCTTACAACTCCCTATACTCCAGCTCTAGGGGATCTATAATTTCCTCTTCTGGCCTCCGTGGGCACCTGTATGAATGTGTACATATACACATGCAGACATACACACACATAATACACAAGCAAATGCTTTACTTATTTATACTTAATTTTTAAAAATTATTATGATGCATTTATGCAGAGTAATAGGTTTCATCATGACATTTTTATGCACACACACAATTAGTTTGATCATGCTTAGCCTTGTTCACAGTCTCTTGTGCCTTACCCCACTTGTGCTGATCCTCCCCTCCACCAAATTTAACCCTTGCATTTTTTTTTTCTTTTAGTTATTTTTCTTTGTTATTTAGCTTAGAAGTAATGGGTTTCATTAAGGTAAATAGAATTAATATATTAGAATAATATTGTAGTTTAAGATATACTATAAAAATAATATAGGGATTGGAGAGATGGCTCAGCAGTTAAGAACACTAACAACTGTCCATAACTCCAGTTCTGTCCTCCATGGGCACTGCACAATATAGGTGCACTTACCCACACACATGTAATACATGCATACACATAAAATAGAAAAATAATAAAATGTTAAAAATAATATATCTAGCTTTTATAAAAACAGAGAGAAAATGAAAACATCTGTATTTCTCTCCTTGCATTAAAATTCAGTATAATTATTGGGACTTGAAGATAATTTATAATTTCAAATATTTTACAAAGAACAAGAAACCTGAAGACCTTCTTATTTCTCGGTAATTTTGTGGATCATTATACCACTAGCCATAGCTGACCCAACAGGAAATAAACTGTAAGGAGACCTTTTAAGGCAAAGTCAGCCTTAAGGCCAAAGGAAAGAGTTCTGCCTAAAAGCACTTTACCATCCTGGCTCAGTGCTGGAACATGGGTCTTGGTAGAGATGATCAGATGATCAGAGGCTGGCAGAAACATAAGCAAGAGATGCTGTGCAAATGCAAAATGAATGGTACTTACAAGGAGAGACACAGACAGAAAGGCTTTCAGTGTCTCAGGAAGGGCAACTTGAGAAACAGAGAGAAAGGACTTTTGAGTCACCATAGCAACAAAGCAGGTTGTTGGATTGGGAACAACATGCTCTGCTTTTTCTGGAAGCAAGGAGACAGACAGATCTCCCAGAAAGATACCTACAGATGTGGTGGTGCCCTGTGTAGTACCCAAAAGATAGTCCTGACTTCTTTCAAGTGTTACCTGTGTCAGACAAAGCCATTCTTTATTTTTTCTTTTTTCATAAGTTCTCATGACCTGAGAAAACTTACATATATATATATATGTGATTCTTGCAACCTGAAAGACCCTAACACAGTCCATATTGCTTATTTGTTATTCACATGAGTGCTCAAATGACAAAATAAAAGTTGCATCTGAAAATATGCAAACAATAAGTCATTTAAAATTAAAATGTCAAAAATCAAGATATGACAAGATACTTTTTTGATAAAGACTAATTTCATTTCTAAATTTAGGGCTTATTTTAACTATAAATTCTTGTGGCAGAGTAACAGATAGACATCTAATAAGTTGGAAATCTATATAATTCTTACTACCTCATAAAAGAAACACTATTGTCTTTTCATAGAACAGCAACTCTTTTGCTCATGGAAATGTTTCAAATGCAAAGTGACCTTACATAAGAATTAACTAAAAGTTACAATTGATATCTTTAGCAGGAAGTTTATAAGAAACCCTGAAGTTCTTTTATATGGGCTTTTCCTATAATCATTCATGATAAAAGAGAAGGAAATAGTATTAAAACCACAGTCTGTTTTCAATTCACCCTGTATTTTGGCCTTCATTCCTATTGTCTTTAGAAGGTACTTTGGAACACATTTTTTTTTTTTTTCCGTATTTAAATGGTGAACAATGCCGTGTCTCATTCCTACAGCTTCATTTCCTAGTTTTAACCATATATAACTTAATACACAGAGTTGCACAACTCTGTGACTTATAATTTTCTCCTCTGCCTTGACTTGAGATGTCTTTTCTAGTACATTTTCTTCAAGTCAGACATTTCACTCCCCTCATGTTTTACTAGCTAGATGGATCTCACACAAAAAGCATTGTCAAAAGAAACATTATTGCAAAGTGTATAATTTTAGATGTTTAATATTTCAGTGATAAACTGGCACAACTAAAATGATAATATAAAAACCAATCAACATAAATATTAAAGACAATGGAAATAATTCTGACAAAATTAGAGAGTTATCCTTCAACTGGTGACTATGTGGATTCCATCAATAACATACCACTGTATATTTCTAAAATGGTCACAAAAATAATTCTATTTAAGTTTCAAAAGTGTTTCTAATCTAATGACAGAGTGAAAATTAGTCTCAAATTCAGACACAGACGGTGCCAAACTCAAGCTGCACAATGAGAAGACAAATGTCTTCTACATTTTCTTATGCTTCTAACAATCTTACTAGTCAGTTTATGTTCAAAGGTCAGGTTTAAAATGTCATTTTCATGACATTTGATGCATAAAAGGGGAGTGTGCTGCTTTATTTTAACTGTCATTGCACTTTGGGAAACTGAGATAACTGATAAAAACATTATTTCTAGGTATTTCTGTGAGGTTTTTTTTTTTTTTTTTTTCCAATAAAGATTGGCACATGAGTCAGGGAATTAAGTCATAAAGACTTACATTTCATGCATTGTTGAGATGGGTATTACAGAGATACCTCTGTAAGAGTGAAACCACTGAGGACAAGTCAGCCTTCGGGTTGCAACAGCAAGAGGTTTATTTAGTACACAGGTACCTGTGGGCACAAAGTCTCCTCGGAGGACTTGCACGCCCCCATGCTGGGTTTTGGCACTTTTATAGAGCAGAAGCGGGGTACAGAAGCAGAAGCATGGTTATTGGCCCATTCAAACGAGTATAAAGCATGAGGAAGTTAAGTTGTTAAATTCTGGGTGGGTGACTTATGGTACAGATGTTATTTCCTGATTTCCTGGTATCGAGCCCCGGGGATTGCCAGATGCAGATGGCTTGACCACTACGTCCTGTTTTTCTGATAAGCTAGTTTCTCAATGCTTGACTTCTTGTCAGGCATTCCTATCCATATGAGTGGAATCTTTCACTCATCATAACATATCTGGGTCCTGAGTTCTCAATGCCTGGTACTGACTGGTGAGGACTAGTGTCTGAACTACAGACAGCCGATCCTTAACGAATTGGACTAGCCGATTAAGTATGCAGGGCCCCAAGGTTAAGATTAAAAACAGGAGGACTAGAGGACCTGCTAAGGAAGATATCAGAGTGGTAAACCAGGGGGACTGATCGTATAGCCCCTCAAACCAACCTTTCTTGGATTTAAAGTTACGTTTTTTTTTTTTTTTCTTTTAGTCTTTCTTTCACAGGGTTTCCCTGTAGGCCCAGCTGTCCTGGAACTCACTATGTAGACCCAGCTGTCCTGGAACTCACAGGGATCTGCCTGCCTCTGCCTCCCTCCCTAGTGCTGGGACTAAAGGCATGCTCCACCATGCCCGGCCCGATTTTCTTTATAAATGAAAACATAAAATCCTCTAAGGCTATTAGATCCTGGTTCATTGCTTCATGAAGGAGCATAAACTGGTCCGAGCGAACTAAGGCAGTTGCTCCTGTCCTGATTCCCGCTGCTATTCCCCCAGCTCCCAATAGTATAGCTAAGGTTATGCTCACAGGCTCTCGCCAGAATCTGACAGGGGTAGGTGTCTCTTCATAATGCTGTAATACATAGCTGTCTTCATGCCAATAAATTCTGGGCCACAACTGTACCAGGACACAAAAATCTCGGGTTAGATTTAGAACAGCGAGAGAGACACAAGGAGTCAGTCCCGTGCTGCATGCCCAGTAGGTGCCATTAGGGGGCACAAGGTATGCGTCGGCCTGGAGGGCAAGGGAGGAGTTATTCTTAAGGCAAGGTTTAAATCCAGTGGGTGCTTTTCCGATGCAGGTGCCTGTTGAGGTAACCTGAGTCAGGGTGAGCGTGTGGGTGGAAGAGGTGCAAGTGAGGGGGGCAGCAGAGTTCGCGGGTAGTACTGAGAATTTTCCCTGGATGGCTATGCCCTCGTAATAAGGGGGGCTCGGGTTCAAACAGAGCCAGCAATTCTTAGATTTGTTTGGCTCCGAGTGGTTCAATGCCTGGAATGCTCCTCTAACGAGGTTCAGGAGCCTGTCACCTGTTCCAGGGTATGTGGGGGGAGGCAGACTGGCAGAGTCATTGGTCTCTGGGGTTCACGAGGGCGACAGCTGCGTTGGGAACCAGGGAGCTTGGAAACCTTAATTAAATCCCATGAGGAGGAGGGTTTCCAGTAGGTACTCCCGGTAGTCTCACAACCCCAATAGTAGCAATATCCGTACTCAGGCCCTCCGCACCTGTAGCCCTCGGCTGCCTTCCGCCCCGAACCTGGGCATACATACACTGTTTCTTCATCCCAGTCATCCCAGACACATGGGGCCCCCGGGCTCAATACCTTGCATACATCAAATGTTAGGGAAGCCGGGAAACTGGTTGTCAGGGGACCCTCCATCGTGGTTTGATTTAGGGTCAGGCCTGAGGTGAGGCTGGAGAGGGGTCAGGTAACTGAGTAGGGTTTGTGGGGGCTCTCCGCAGACTCCACTCTGGGGAGAATTAGTACCCAGAGCAACATGAATATTATTTTTCTTTGACCAGTCTTATCTTTAGGGGGTTGGGTGTCCGGGTTAGCCGCCATCTTTTTTGCTGAATTCTCTGGTGAGCAGGTTCAGCCACTTTAACGTGTGAAGCGTGGATCCAGGCGGCAATCCTGTCAACCTTGAGGGACGTAGGTGTGGTGAGGAGGATGGTGTAGGGCCCTTTCCACCGTGGTTCTAGGCTCCGAGTCTGATGCCTCCGGACCCAGACGGTGTCACCAGGCTGGAAGGGGTGGGGTGCAATAGGAGTGTCAATAGCATCCTGATAGGCTGCAGCTAGGGGTTTCCAGATCTCTTGATGAGCCAGCTGGAGTGCCTTCAGGTGAGCATGGAGAGAAGGTGAATCAACAAAGTTAGAGATATCCGGGTCCAGGAAAGAAACTGCTGGTGGGGGAA
>NW_008352267.1:5388306-5395634 GCF_000622305.1 Nannospalax galili | reverse complement strand
ACAAGGTACCGCTTAGCGCGACTCCGGAGAAAAACTGAAAGTATAAAATCAGACGGAGAGGTTGGCACTTCGCTCCTCAGGGACACGTATCCTTCAGATGTATACTGAGCTCCAAAATATCGGGCTCCCCAGACCATTGGGGTTCGGTCACGACCAACACAAATACACACAGAAACACAGACACTAACTCAAAGGTGCAGCAGAATACAGACGCTGACTCAAAGGTGCAGCTCATACAAGGAGTCTCCGATTCCTTGTCCAGACGAGATCCACCAGGTGAACAAAAAGTTCTACAGACGTGGATCTCACTGCCTTGGAGCGTCCCCCAGGCCGACAGGCAAAGCTCAAAGACCGTCGTTTTGCTCTTGCACTGTCCAAAAGTACAAACGAGATCTCAGATTCCAAATTCCAAATTCTACAGATGCTGCCTAACAAGACCAGACGAGACAGACAACACAGGACACAGAGACAACACTGAGGTTGGCCGGCCAACTCACCTCCCCGAAGGGACTGGAGTTGTCCCGGTGGTTCCCTCTGACCGGCTAGATCTTGATGGGACCTCCAAATGTAAGAGTGAAATCACTGAGGACAAGTCAGCCTTCGGGTTGCAACAGCAAGAGGTTTATTTAGTACACAGGTACCTGTGGGCACAAAGTCTCCTCGGAGGACTTGTGCGCCCCCATGCTGGGTTTTGGCACTTTCATAGAGCAGAAGCAGGGTACAGAAGCAGAAGCATGGTTATTGGCCCATTCAAACGAGTATAAAGCATGAGGAAGTTAAGTTGTTAAATTCTGGGGGGGTGACTTATGGTACAGATGTTATTTCCTGATTTCCTGGTATCGAGCCCCGGGGATTGCCAGATGCAGATGGCTTGACCACTACGTCCTGTTTTTCTGATAAGCTAGTTTCTCAATGCTTGACCTCTTGTCAGGCATTCCTATCAGGTGGCCTCATGGCGCCTAGGTTTTTCACCTCAATAGGGCTTGGCCTAGTAGAAGTTTGACTATGGGACAACAGAGGACCCTCAATGGTGCAGGAGACAACATATCTGCTAGCAAAGGCCTCCTTTGGATCCCAGGTCAATAGAGTTATTCTGAGACAGAATGCCTTCAGTATTTGATGCAAGTTCCTGAGAGGAACTGTGGGATCTACCTGAGTACTGGGCCCCATTCCAATGAGTCCCAAACAGAGAGTAAAAGACTATTCCCAAGCCTTCAAACTTGATGTTGGCCTTGCTTTTCTTTTATAAATATGTCTATTCTTAGCTCTCTCCCACAAATGTTTTGGAAGAGCATAATTTTTTTTAGTTTCATACACACACAACTATAGAATAATTTCTCCTGTAGTTGAATTGCTCCTTTAATCTCTCAAATACCTGACTTATGGACATTTGATGAGACCCTAGATTTTAGTTGATTTTGGAAGACTTTAAGACTTTGAGGGATATTAAGGTGAGATAAATGTATGATTCATGGGAGGACTTAAATTTAGTGATTGCATGGGCAGAATTCCAAGTTTACATGTGTTCATTCAAATTCTATAATTAAAACTTAACCTTTGTGGTGATGATATCCAGGATGGAGCTTCAAGAAATGATATGTCAGGGTTAGAGAGATGGTTCAGTGGGTAAGAACACTGGCTGCTCTTGCAAAGAGGGTGCATTCAGTTCCCAGCACTTAACCTGATAGACAACAACTGTCTGTAACTTCAGGTCACCTGTCACCCTCTTCTGGCCTCCTCAGGCATTGAATGTACAAGGTGAACTTACATGCATGCAGGCAAAACACAACATAAAAAAGAAAATAAAAAAGAAAATAAATAAAAATCAAATTATGCTAAAAAGGAGATATATCATGAGAGTTCTGCCATCACAAATGGAATTTGTGTAATTATGAGTCTAAAAGACATGTCTGTCTTTTTCGTTATATGTAAACAGAAATGAGCATTGAACCCTCACAAGTTAACAGAGTTGCTGACACTTTGGTATGAAAATTTCCAAGATCCAGAACTATGAGTGGTAAGTTGCTATTATTTATAATTTTTCAATTTAGTATATATTTTACTGCAACCAAGGAAGTTTGAGACAGTAAGAATCAGTAGGAGGGGTGTGGATAGAGAATTATTTTTCCACTCCTATATGCAAGCTGGGTAAATGATTCATGATATGACATGGACAGATCTTTTATCCAACAGTTAATATGAAGAGAAGGCTGAGTGGGAAGTTGAGATACATCACTTATGGAATAGTGTGGGGAATAGCTAAAGGATGGATAAAGGAAGTACATTAATTTTTAAGGTGGTAACAATAAAAAAGAATATTTTAATAACTAAAGAACAGGTTATAAAATTGAGAGGGAATGGGGAGGGGATGTAGGAGGAGTTGGAGGGTGAAGTGGTTGGATAGAAATTCTCTAAATACAAAACTAATGTATGAAATTTTCAAAATATTTTAAAAAATCAATTATCAAAACAATATTATAAAAATTAAATGTTCTAAACATTTTGTTATGGGAGAAAGCAGTTAGGAGAAAAGACCTATGAGTTTAACACTTGAGATTAAACAATAGCAAACTCCTCAGACTCTCCTACTGTCAGATTATTGCCATGTTCAAGACTAGTATTGCCTTATGTCTTCATTGTCCTTTCAAACAGAATGTACCTAATTGCTTTGGTAAAAATCAGTTTTGTTTTGTTTTTCTTTTACCTAGAGGAAACAGACAAATTAAATAAAAGTATCTCATTTAGATATGAACTGAGTACTAGCTTTGTAATACAACATAATTAAAACACAGAAAATCTAATTGTTGCAGTGTTTGAAAAGTCTTTTTGTTGCTAGTCACTGCAAAAATAAAACTGTCACATTTAATTTAAAAATCTCAAAGATTACAGGGAGGAGAAATCAGTCAAATAGAAAATATTAAGTATATTCACTATATAAGACAACCACATTTAGTAGTTTCCTTTTAAAATTAAAATTGATTCTTTTGCAATGCTTGAGATTTGATTTTTTAGCTCTATCGATATTCCAATATTCATCTTTTACCAATTTCTCTTCCCTCTCATTTTTCAGATCAAGGAAATGCTCATTGAGAATAGAGTTTTCAGAATATATTACCTATTTAAACAGGGGGTTCTTAAAATAATTACAGATTTCCAGACAAATGTATTTCCTTCCACTAAATTTCAAGGCCACTAAGCTCTAACTGAACGGAAAGTTTGCAGTCTCCTCACCAATCATTCAAATGTAGATTCTCTGTGATTCAGACTTTATCATCCTTCCAATTTGCTTCCTTCTCAGTGACATTGTATCAGACTAACTCATTCTGAATTGCTAAAACCTCCAAAGTTTTAATCCTTTAGAACAATATTTTATTACAAAGTGGCCAAGAAATTGCATGTACTACGTAACTCTTGCAAGTTTTTGTGCAGATATTGAATCAACAAAATAAGTGGTGGGAGAAATAGCCATCTTCTGCTATAGCTTTGATGGTATATTGTTAAGCAATCAAGTCTCCATTGAAGTTAACCATTATGATAACATATTTAGTAACAAGAAAAAATCATTTTTCTGTGGTGTCAATGACATATCTCTTATTGCTTTTTTTTTTTTTCTTTACACTCTTATGCCAACACACTTAGAAATATTCTAGTGGTCTTACATGGGTAGCTATGCATCAGGCAATCAAAAGTTACTCAGAATATCAGTGAACACAGAACAAGGATGTGAAAGATAAAAATGAAGACTCTGCTACATTATTGGATCTTGCTCATAGAAAAGTGGAATTTCTCCCTACAATATTTTAACCATACTACTCATGCCAATTGCCATTATTTTGGCCAATGGAACACATTTCTAATATCTGTCGTGTTCTTGTATTGGTTAGAGAAAAAGATACAGTTATTCCTTGGTATCCTTGAGATACTGATTCTAGGAAATTAAACAGTTCCAAGTGATGTTCATGTCTGATATATTTAATATTTGGGACAACATTATATACATGTTCCTACAGTTTAAATCATCTCTCTGCTTCTTGAAATACCTAATCCACTGTAAATGCTGTCTCATTAGTTACAATTTTGTACTTTTAGAGAATGTAGAGAAAAATATTAATGCAATATACTCATGTTTTACTATTTTTATTTCAATTTTATTTCAATATTTTGGTTTGTGTTGTTCATATGTTTATTTTTAGGAGAACTGTAGATGTTTGAATATTCATATAATATTACAACTTGTTATAATTCTAAAACAGATGAATACCCCTCCCCCAGAAGCCACTAATTTTTCTGTAGCTTTTCCTCTGTGGGTGGGACTGTGTGAAATTTCTTCCACCCGCATTGGCATAAAAAATGATATTGTCATGATGAAGGTCATGTTTAGGCAACCATATTGTGATTTCATGGGTTTAGCATCCCTGTAACTTATAGAAGACACTATTTAGCAGTGGGTATCCTGGTCCTCTGGCTCTCACAATCATTCTGTCCCTGCTTTCATGATGTTTTCTGAGCCTTAGGTATAAGAGTTGCACTGTAGAAGTATCAGTTAGGGTTGGATATCCCAAGGTAACTTAGTCTCTTCATTTAAACCATTTGGGGATCTCTGTAATGATCTCTATCTTCTGCAAAAAAAGAGCTTTTTTGATGAGGAATGAGAGCCACACTTATCTGTGGGTATAAGAATAAATATTTAGAAATCATATTGGTTTAGGGAAATGACCATAGTAGGGAAATGGCTAGACTCTATGATTGCTCCAGCCACTAATAGTTGACTAGATTTATAGTAGCATACATAAATTCCATCCTATCAAGTAGGCCTTAAGTCTAACTAGATAACTGTTCGTTACCCCTAAAGAAAAAAGAAAAGTTGTCACTATTACACCATTGGGGATATCTTGCTGGGCTGAACATTATTTTTATTTTTAGGCTCCACCTTTGTCTAGGGCTATTGATTATTTATCTTAGTAGCTTATGTATCACCATCCAATTTAGGAGAGTTAATATTCCCATACTCTAATGGGAAGAGACATCTAGGAGAGTTCTAGTTCAACTCCTCCAAATCCTACACATGAAGTATGTGGTATCTTCAACAACAGAGTCATAACTTCAAGTTCTGTGAGGCAACCAAGGGCAATGAGAGTAGTCTATATTATTTTGGTGGACCTCTTAGAACCATTTGACCAGCTACTTGAAGGGAGATTTTCCATGCCTGTAACTGGAGGTTTTTTTTGTTTGTTTGTTTGTTTTTTGTTTTTTTTTTAATGTAGTCTGTGTCTCTAAATCAATTACTTTGCATTTTATCTATTACATTATAATTCCATATGGTATAATTCCATTATATATATATATGTATATGTATGTATATATATATCTTTAACTAAAATTATAAAATAGTATGATTTTTAAAACACCCTTAGTACTATTTCTCTCCTTCCTCACTCTCCATCTTTTTTCATTCTTTTTTTTTTTTTTTTTTTTGAACTCACAGAGATCCACCTGTCTCTGCCTCCCAAGTGTTGGGATTAAAGGCATGTGCCACCACACCTGGCCCCTCTCCGTCTCACATTTCATCTCCAGGTCCCAGTTAACTTAGGAGAGTAGAATGAGTTCATGGGGAGAGAAGCATGAAGGAATTTCAGAGAAGGGACTAATAGCATACATGTGCTAAGGACAGGGAAAGAGGATTTAAAAAGGGGTGGATTTTAAGGGTTTTATAATTTTACTTCTGTACTTTATTGTACTCATTCTTAAAAGGTTGTTGTATTTAAAATTAACTTTGCAGTGTGGCTTTTTAATGGCAGTCTTTATGCAGTTTTGATTTAACAAATTTTCTAACAAAGTAAATCAGATATACTTCTAAAGCCAATATTGTAGTATTTTCAAGTAGCTTATCAAGTTTTCAAACTTCACATGAGCCTTGCAGCAAAGGATAGAGTTTTTAAATATTTTCTTCAACATTAAGGAGTCCAGGATACTGCCACATGCTTCTTTACTCTAGATATCTGGCTAGCTTGAGGAATTCAGGAAGAGTGTGAGTGTGGTAGAAGTTATTCACTCAGCATATATGTTTGAACTCGTCTTTTTGCTGTTAGGTAATGGCCATGTGACTAGCTACAGTACTCAGCAAAAACTGCTTGTGCTGCTGAAAATCAGAAAATATTAAAAATGTATAAAAATGTTCTACTTTCTTGTTGTGTATGACTAATGCTAAGCCCCATTTTGAGATAGCCATGTTATCAAATACTGAAGCCTGTAGGTATCTAAAATATGAAAAATGTGTGGAAATGTTCTTTAAATCTCACTGGAAATATAAGTGAAAGAGGAAATTTAATATGTTTGGCCACTAACATTTTAAGATTAATTTGTACTTATAAAATTATTTACCTGCCATTAATAATGATAATCATTAAAAGATGTAATTTAACAGGCCACATTAATTTTCTTTAATTAAATTCAATTTTTGGAGACAATAAAAATTTAAATATTTATGTATTGTAATGAACAGTGAACTAACCTATAATCACACATCTTCTGGATAAAAATATAAACCAATAAAATCTTCCATATTTAGTTATATATAATATTTCTTTTACTAAATTCTTTTTTGAATTTTTATTGAAATTTTATAATTTTTATACAATTCAGTTTGATGGCATTTAGATCTTCTCCCCTCAACACACCTCACCCCACTGTCAACTGCTCAATTTAATGAACTCTCTCTGTCTCTGTCTCTGTCTCTCTCTCTCTCTCTCTCTCTCTCTCTCACACACACACACACACACACATAATGACCTATGTGTGACAATTTGTGTCCTCCAATGTCCTTCAGTATAAATCCATCCAATGGACACACTAAAAGTCTCAACCATGTAAGACACTTTCTTTCTTCCTCTTCTTGGTTTTAAAATAAAGACTTACAATTGAATATTCAAATACAAAATAAAACTGAAAATTCATATCTTCCTAACCAACATTAGACTATATTCAAATCTATGTAGATGTGAAACTTATATGAAATAAAAGTAAACCAAGCACAAAATTTTGGTGCATTTATTTCACAAACTTGGAGAAGGAATGGGGATCCACAATGAAATGGGTACCATTTTCCCTATGTCAGTCAGCCTTTATTTCCTATTTTAGTGGAAATTGCCCCCCTCCATTGAGTAAAGGCTCTTTTGTTTGTTTGTGAATACATTTTTTTAAATTGAATTGTTGAAAATTTGTTAGATTATATTTTGATAGAATTTTGATTCTTGCCCCCTTTTGCGCCTTCCCTAACCCCCAGACCAATTCCATGCATTTTATTATATATTACATATTTTACTATTATA
>NW_008352267.1:5352140-5388199 GCF_000622305.1 Nannospalax galili | reverse complement strand
CTCTCTCTCTCTCTCTCTCTCTCACACACACACACACACACACACATAATGACCTATGTATTACAATTTGTGTCCTCTAATGTTCTTCACTTTAGAAGGGTCCATATGTTGGAGTCTTGTCATTCTATCAAGAATCTCACTCATAAATTACACTGAATTCCTTCCTCCCCATAGTGCTCATTGTCTGACAGTAGTTCTTCACCAAGTGTTGGCCTTCTCACCACCCCCCAGTGTCTAGCTTGACGTTATCTGGGGCTTGTGCATGCTGTCACCCTTGTTATTAATATTGAGTAACTGCTCTCCTGACTGGAAGACTGTTTCCCCACAGTCAAGCATCTCTGGCTCTTACAGTCTTTCTATCCCCTCTTCTGCAATGATCCTGGAGCCTTGGGAGGGAGAAATTTGATATACATTTCTTAATCATGAATAAGGGCTCTGAAACTTATTATTCTCTGCACAGTGGCCAGTTGTAGGTTTCTGTGTTAGTCACCACCTGCTGCATAAGGAGGTTTCTCTGGTGAGAGTTGAGAATTGCATTGTTATTAGAGTAGGGAAGGTTAGTTGGGATAGAAAATGTGGTAACAAGGCATAAGAGGGCATATGGGGAGGGATAACTAACACTTAAGGACCTTAAAAATGGCCATATGGAAACCTAAAACTATAGCTATTTCTTAAAGTATATGCATATACATTATAAAATAAAGATTAAAATAAGTTACCTTATAACAGAGGTACATTGCCCCTACTAAACACATTGGGTAAAAAGCAAATGCCCAATGGCAGGGATAGTGTCTCTCTTTTCTAGTTGTTGATCAAAGGTCCCCAAAATACTCAGATAGAGCTGGGCTTAGTTACCCACCAGAACTTAGTGCTTAGTCCATACTACTGATGATACCATATACATGAACTATAGAATAAACAAGGAAAAATCAAGCTGGTTCTGACTTCAAAGCTTCATCTCTACAGGCTCAATTCCATAGTGTTGGAAGGGTGCTATGCGTGCAACCTGAAGAGAAAATTATTCATCAGCCTTATCTACCTGACTCCTGTGAGCGACAACTATTGGCTTAGTAAAATATGCCCACTGGTGCAATAATGACATGAGTATTATGGCAGAAAATAACTACTTGAATTTTAGGTCTGCTTCATAGGATGGAGCCCATACATGACACTGATATTAGGCCTGGGAAACTATTGCTAGATGGACCACAGACTGTATGGAGTGCCTCATACTACTATTATGCTAAATAGATATAATATTAATCTGAAGCCTAATTACTTATTGGTATCTCTGCTAAACTGAATCTCTTACTCTTGGGAGTGCCCTGCTGAGATTTTCTAAGATAAGAATCATTGCAGTCTGATTCAGATTTTGTAAGCTGGTGTGGCCAGAGCATTCCCCACTCCCACTTTCCTGTAGAATCAGGGTAGGTATGTGTCTGCCCTATGTGGCTTTCCTGGAACTTTCTACCTTCCTAGTAGGTCTCATAGTCTGCCTGGGTTGTTGTTCTAGTTTCTTTTTGATTGCTGAGTCAAAACACTGTGACCAATACCAACTTGGGGAAGAAAGGCCAGTTCAATGGAAGCAGTTTCCCAATTGAGGCTCTCTCTACCCAGGTGTGTCAAGTTGACAACTAAAGCTTTCCAGTACAGTCATTATAATAAAATATGGTAAACTGGGTAATTTGTAAACAAGAGAGGCTTTTCCCACGTTTTTCATGTGCCATCAAGCCTTTGGTAAGAGGCATCTTCCATTTACAAATGGCTGACTTATCCTTGTTTGTTCACAGAACACATAAGAAAGACCAGCTAGCTGTCTTTTCATTGATTATAAGAGCACTTATACAATTCACAAAGACCCCACTCTCAGGATAGAATACCATCTCCTAATATGATCTCTTGGAGATTTTATTTCAACTTACAAATTTTGTGAGGGCACATTCTGTCCATAACAGTGCCATGAAAACAGCTGTCCTGAGCAGATGCAGCAACATTGATCAAAGTACCTGCTTCCCTCTTCTTTACTTTCCTGAGCTCTCTCAGACCTGTGGCATCCCCATACACACCCTTGAGTCTCATTGCTTGTGTGGACTTAATAAGAAACTACTTTTTGAAATCATAACATTTTTCTGTTTGTCTTAGAAGAAACCATATCTGATTCATTTGAATTTGATTTCTTTCTCTGAAGACAAAGGTACCACTGCCTCACCATGCTCCGGAGATTAAAGGAGAAAACATGCAAACATCAGCAAAGACTATACTTAATTTGTGTACATTCTTTCCTAACCCTTCATTCTCTGTCTTTGCTCTCAATACTGGAGTCATTTTACCAAACTATCTTAATATTTATCTGAACATAGATTTGCTGACATAGTATAATTCACATTTTAAATAATATTTATCATTACTATTGTGTCCATGGAGAGAGATACGATAATTAATGTTGGAAAAATACTTGAAGACTATGTATAATTTAAAAAAATTGATTGATTTATTTTTATGTGTTGGGTATGATATGAGGGTTTTACTTGCATGCTTGTCAGTGTACTCATGCTGTAACAATGCCTGTGGAGGGCAGAAAAAAGCATTGGATCCCATAGAACTGGTGTTACAGATGGCTATTAGTTACCATGCGAGTGCTGGGAAACAAACTTGGGTCCTCTGAAAGAGAAGTATGTGTTTTTAAATACTAAGCCATCTCTCTAGCTTCTATGCTTAATTTTTTTAAGCTAAATTATATATCAAGCATATAAGATAATGTGTTGAGTGTATCTGAATTACAGCTAGTTAGTATCATTCCGATTTTAAATTTAAGAAGAAATATTATAAAAATATATAAATATAGGGGACTGGAAGAATGTCTCACTATTTAAGAGTACTCAGTGATCTTCACGATGACCCAGGTTCAGTTCTCAGCACCCGCATGGTGCCTAACAACTATCCATAATTCCAGTTCCAGGGAATCCCACGAATTCTTCTGCTCTTTGCCGGCATTGTACTCATGGGTACACTTACATACATGCAGGAAAAACAATCATATACATAAAATAAAATCAGTAACAATTTAAATATATAATAACAAAAGTAGAAACAAAATACATTAAAATATTAAATATAAAATATTTGAACACAATTATAGCTTACTGTTATTAAAGAAAAGTAGGAAGTATGAGCTCTGCATTCTAACTTGAAAAGCTTAAAGTTTTGCTTTGCTTTCCAGTAGATATGAGTATACTGATAAAAATTTTCTAGACTATGAAATTAAGGCACAGATTGTGATTAAAGACATTTATTCCACCTCCTCTGAAGCTCAGAGATCATCAAGGAAGGGAGGATGAAAGAATGAAAGAAGGAATAAATGGACAGAAGGGCTGCAAAATGCCACCTTCCACACCTGACACGGGCATTGCAGTCTTTAACTCACAGAAACTGCAGTTACTCCCTGTCAACCGTCAGTCACAGAAGGAGAAAGAGGCTGCTGGGTCCCTATTCTTCTACTGCACTTGCAGCTACTGAAAAATTCTGTGAATGGGAGTTGCCTGGTGCACCAGGCTTCAAAGGACAGATCCAGACCCAAGTCACACAAATGGTCTTGGTTAAACTCAAGGAGTCACAAAGCAAACTTTAAAAGGCATGGATGTAGGAAAGGTATTTATAGGGATGAGTGGGGCTTGATGGGGTTGGGAGGTGAGAGTAATAGGATGCATTTTATACATGAATGTAAATGTCACAAAAATTTAATTAATAATTTAAAAATATGAACATACAAAGGCAAAACACAACAGAAAACTACTATGAATTCTTTAAATGAGGAAGGACATGTTTGCTACAGAAATAAGGTAAACTAATGTCATAGGCTTGATGATAAGGGTATCGAATGTAAATTAAGAAATCTGGAATATAAGGACTGTAGAGATGGTTTAGACCATTAAGAGCACTGGCTGTTCTTCCAGAGGACTCAGATTACATTCCCAGCACTTACATGTTGGCTAACAACTCTCCCTAAATCCCAGTTCAAGGAGATCTGATGCCCTCTTTCGGTCTCTGTGGGCATTGCACACAAGTGGTGCATTTACATACATGCTGGTAAAGCACTCATATACATAAAATAGAAATCACCCAGTGCCACAACTGGTCACAAACAGACATTATGTATGAGGGTGAAGAAGTCACTAAGGAATCTCTCAATTCTCATTAATGAAACTCCTGCATACAACAGAAGACTGGGAACACAAAAGGTCATAAATATCCAAACTATAGAGGTTAAGAGCCAGCAAAATGCTGGCTGTGGGACACAACTGCTATATAAAACTTCACCCACCCAGGACTCAGGGAGCATTGCCTGAGAGAGAGGGAATGATTGTAAGCCAGGTAGAAGGTGCACAAACATATGGAAATAGAGGCCTACAAGCTCCTGGGATCCTGCTCATATGAATTTACAGCAATTTTATCAGTGTGCACAAGTCCCATGCAAACTGAAGCAGATAAACACCTAGCACAGGACTGGGGAAATAGACAACAGACCCCAATCTTAGCTGACGAAATGTTGGCAGCCTATTACTGCTAGGTGAGGAAGAGCTGATCTTCCTAAAGCTGACTAGACCTCAGTAGATGCTGTTGCACTGAGGAATATCTGGGGACATTAATGATGCAATAGGCCTTAACACAAACGATGGACTGTATGAATTCCAGTAGGGGGGTGCTATGGGAGGGTGCTGGTGGGGATGGAGGTATAGAGATGATTAAGATTGACTGAGATGTTCTCTATGAAATACACAAAAATTCAATAAAAACAAATTTAAAATATAGAAATCAATAAATCAAGCAATTTTAAGTGGCTGGAAAGATGGCTCACCAGTTCAGTAGTTCAGCATGTGCACTGTTTTTTCAAAGACCCTGAGTTCAGTTCCCAGCACCCACATGGGGAGGCAAACAACTCCAGTTCCAGTGGAGCTGATGCCATCTTGGTGCCTCCTTGGCCACTGTCTTCACATGCACATACCTCCACACAGATGTACATACATATGTAAAACAAATAAATCTTTTTTAACAAATTAAAAACAGAAACATGGAAGGTGGTCTCATTTTTTGGTTGATGAGCTGATAGAATACAATAAAAGACAAAGGCAAAGTATCAGTTCAATTTTTGTCATCATTATTGCCAGAGAGAGAGAGAGAATGAGAGAGAGAGAGAGAATCATTGTAATACACTGAATATTTGAAATGCATAAATTTTCAAGATTAACATTAAGAATATGTAGTAGAAACTAACGTCAACTTAGCAACTGGAAAGGTAAAGAATAAATGAGCAGACACTGGGGGTGCAAGCAAGACAAATTAAAATATGAGAAGACATGTTAGTAAACAAATCCTGTTCTCTTTTAAATTTGTATTTATTATTTTTATTTTAGTGTATGAGTATATTGAGTACATGTGTGTAAGTGCATCTGTGTCATGCAGAACCCACAAAGGTCAGAAGAAGGTGTTGAATTCTCCTAAAACTGGAGTTATGAATGGTTGTTAGCTGCCATATTGATGTTAGGACTCAAACCCAGATCCTCAAGACCAGCCAATGATTTTAATGGATCAGCTATCTCTCCAGCCCCCAAAATCTTGTTCTTTAAACTGGCTTTCATTCATGGTTTCCTGCAAGTGAAAGATGGAATTTTAGGTATTTATGTTAAACATCTTAATGAAAAATTAGCAATAAGATATAATTTATATTAGCTCATCATGTAAATTTCAGCTATATTATTATACAACTTGAATGCCATATTTTTAGCTTCAAAAGAAAGATGAATGTATAGTAAAGATGATTGAAAAGCAATAACTGTATTTCAAGATTAATTATTGTAGGAAGTTTAAACATAATCAAGGTGTTTGTTTAATATTTTCCAACTTTCTATAACAGAGGAGCTGGAGACATGGTTGAGTGGTTAACAGCACTGATTGCTCTTGCAGAGCAAGATTCTTAGCACCCACATGGCAGCTAACGACCATCCATAATTCCAGTTCCAGGGAATCTGATGGCTTCTTCTGACATCTGTGGGCACTGCACAACACTAATGCAATTACATACATGCAGGCAATACACTAATACATATAAAAAAAATTATTTTTAAAAAAAGGTCTATAACACAGATAATGACTGATAATGTAAGACAACAGAGTGTGTAGAAAAGAATGCTTTTAGGGGGGAAATCAGTAGACAAATACACTATTTTATATTTTATTAATTTACAAATTTATTTGAAAGTTAGCATCAAATGGAGTTGAGTGATCTTTTATAAAAATTTTAAAGCCTCAGTAAAGAAAATTTCATTGCCCACAAAAGTTTCATAGACATAATTGGCAGATTTATTTTTATTACAAAAGATTGAACACTTCCTTTTCTGTCATCAGTGCTTAAAGGTTGCTCAATACATATTTATTTCACTGTTTGTATATTAAGATAGAAAACAATTGAGCTCAATCCATCCCTTCTGCTTTGAGCAATAATTTTAAAAGAAACCAGAGAAACACACACACATACATGTGTGTATGCATAGATATAACTATATACCAATAGATGTATATATAACAAATATGTATCTACTTTTTATAAATATATATATATTAGTCTATATTACAAGTCTATTCCTTTTGCACTCACTAATACATTGGTATGCTATATCTAGTTTCCAAGTTACTAGTATTAAAGCAATATTGCATACATTCCAAAGATCCTGTATTTACAGGGACACTATTGGGACCATACATTCATTAAAAATAACTTTTAAATAAAAAGAAAAAAAATTAATGTATACTTTCGTTCATATTTCAAATAGATTTTTCTGTTAAGACATACAATCTAAAACATACAGAGAAATTTGATGTCTAAATTTAAAAATTGGTTAAGTTATGTAGTATATAAGAGTTTATATTCTTTTGAAGATGGTCTTCTCCTTTTCTAAATTTTTCAAATTTGATATACTAAATACTTAAGCTCAGCTTATATTAGCCTTGACAGATACATCTATTTTACCTATCACATTTGTTTTGTAGAGAAAATATTACTTTCATCACATGAAAAGGCTAACTGCTTTCCCCACTGAATTAGGGTTAGCAAGGGTTGAATGTAGTATTGAAATCCATAATCATCTGGTTATTACCCATACAACTCCAAGTCTTCACTATTAAGTACTATTAAATGTTTTGCTTTAATTCTTAAAGAATTCTCACCTTAAAGAGCTCTAAACACAAATAATAGTTATAGTGATGACACCAGAAAATTTCAAAGTTTGCCTTTGTAATTATGTTTCTCAAACGAAAGACATCTTATACATTTTGCAGAGAACCAGCTGGTTTCCTATCTCATGTGCTACATAGCAGGATAACAACGTCTGTGAACAAGAGAATAAGCCCTTACCAGACTCACAGTGGGCTGCTGTCTTGATAGTGAACTTCAGGAACAGTAAGAAACAAATTCATAAGCTATCTGGTTCATGGTTTTCTTAGGGTAGGCAATGTAGAATAATTAAAAAAAGATTTGTTTATATGATTATCAGGCAGACATACTGACATTTCTTTGAGAGATCTGAAAATGTTGCTACTTGTAGAATCATTCTCAGTGGGCACTTTCCCCAAGGAATAATACTGCAATTTCTTCTCTGGAAGGTAAAATCTTAGCTCTTGTGCTTCTTGAATCCTAACTGAAGTTGGATGACAATTGATTCCATGTTCATTCGGTTGATATTTAACATGGTGATCACCACTGCTCAGCTAGGAATAATGCAATAAACAACATGGTTTATTTCCAATTCTTCAAAGAATGAATTGTCCAAACTTGGTTGTAGAGAGAAAAGCTAGCAGCCTAGAGGAAGGAATGGGGAAGGGAGAATTCCTAGATTCTTTCTACCTGTTGTTCAGTAGATGCAGTAAATGTTCCTTTGGCTCCAGTTACATTGTCTTTGGAGCAAATTTTGAAATATTGTTGATTTTCCTTATATTTTCTTGGCTTAAAATTTATTCGGTAAATAAATTTAAATAACCAGTAAGCTTTCTAGTTTTTAATGCCCTACTTTCCCCCTTTCTCCACATACTGTTTAACAAGAATAAATATGTGTCTATTGCACTACATTTTATATGCCTGACTATATTTTATTGTTTTACTAAATTATGTATTTTGACACAAATTTTGAGATGTGAATTCATCCATTTTTATTGTAAAGTCTAATTTTCTATCCTGAACTATTTATTTTGACTTTCTTTAAGTTTGGCTTCCAGAATTGACATGTTTATTCTCTATATTTCGATGACCTCAAACTCTAGTTTAATAGGACACTCAGTGAATATGAATTAATTATTATAGTAAATTTGGTTTTCTGTTGGCATTAATAAAGTTTTATCTTTGAAAGGTTATATATAATTAACTCCGAAACACAGAGCTAAATATTTTAAATTTTTAATTTTATGTATATGTATGTATTGCTTGCATGTAGGTAAGTGCACCCATGTCGTGCAATGCCCACGGAGGACAGAAGAAGGAATCAGATTCCCTGGAATTGGAGTCACAGACAGTTGTTAGCTGCCATGTGGGTTCTGGGATCGAACCCAGGTCTTCTGCAAGAACAGTCAGTGTTCCTAACCACCGATCCATTTCTCCAGCCACTGAACTAAATATTTTAACGACCATTTTAGTAATTCTAACTTTAAGACTATAAAATATGTTTCACATTTCTTCCCTGGGTTTTCTGTTAGGCCTTGCAAAATTTCATGGAATTATTAATTTTATTGTTAAAAAGTGAGTTAAATATTTTAAGAACTATTTCCCATTGCTAACCACATACTGAAGTATCTAGAGCAAGTCCATATGTCTAAGCACACACAATACTAAGAAAGTCACTAGGTTTGGAGGAAGTCATTTGTATATTCAGATGGTCTAGATGATAATTTATGTTTCTGTGTTTAAGGAGAGCCATGTAAATCAAACCCACAAGCAGTAAAACCAATGGGTGTTATCATTGCATTGTTAAGTAAAAAGGGCTAGTCACCTTTCAGCTATTTGCCAAACCTGTCAGTGTAGTTTTATATAAAAAGACCAAAAAAAAGGGGGGGAGTGCTTTTATGAATAAAATGTTATTAAACATGGTCATGACTTTGTTTTTTCATATCGTCAGTTGCTGCTTTTGGATTAAGATAGGATAATTGATAGTTCTAATAGAAACTATCTGACCTTCAAAACGGAAAACATTTATTATCTTGACCTTTAAACAAAAATTTCATTGAAGGCAGAGGTGAAAAGACGCAATACATGGGGGGAAAATAATCTATATTACTACATAGAAGAAGAGGACAAATATGAATAAGGCATGTGTTGGTCATGGAAATCATGAAAATGATTTCTATCAGAGTCCCATTAAAAGGAGAGTAAATGGTCAAGGGTACTAGTTGCTCTTCTCAGACAGAAATGCTTGAGTTTACTCTGAGGCTAAAAAGCAAAATTATACAAGAGAAATTATTCAGAACTATTCCTCATGAACCATGCCAGGATTCTTCATGATACTGCTTACCTTTTCTTAGTGTTTACAGTGGTCTAGCTCTTTGAACTTGAACTGCACATTGTTTATCCATATCTCTCAAAAAAGAAAAAAAATAAGAAACCAAATGTGTCAGTCTCCCAAATTTGTTACTCTCTATTTCCTTTCACTGATACTTTTCATTATTAAATATTTTCATATTTAATCTTGTGTTAGTGGGCTATGAATAAAAAGAATGTAAGATACTGTACTAGTGATATCAACTACAGTTATTGTGTCTGGATTTTCGATCTTTAGTACTAACAATTTTCTCAAAGAAAAATCTAGTCTGAGATCTTCAACAGTTACATTTTAGTTTAATACATATTCACAGCATTATCAATTTTATTATATTTGATTGTTTAAATTGCTTTTCTCATCAATAAGGCGAAATACATCAAAGATGCAACTTAAAGAAGAAAGGATTTATTTTGTCTCCTTGTGTCATAGTTTCATAGCATAGGACATCATGGTATCTATTTCTCTGCCATGGTGGTGAGTCCTTGCTATGTGGCTTGCTATATATGTCTGTGAAGCAGTAAACACAGAAATGAATATAAAGCCAGAGCAGAACTGGTCTAGGATTTTCAAGCCCCAACCCTCAGTGACCTACCTCCTCCAGAAAGACCCTACCTACTGCAGGTTCCATAATCTCCCAAAACAAAGCTGCTCTACTGTCATGGTTGGCTTCCATTGTCAACTTGACACATCTGGATAGAGGGATCCTCAACTGGAGAATTTATTCTATTGCATTGGCCTGTGGGCACGTCTGTGAGGTAGTTTCTTGAGAGCTAATTGATGTGAGAGACCCAGCCCAGTGTGGGTGGTGTCATCCCTGGGAATGTGACCCTTCCTGTATAAAAATGCAGGCTGAGCACAGGGCAGAGGAAAGAGTCAGTAAGCAGCACCTCTTCCTGTCCCTTCTTCAGTACTTGTGTCAGGTTCCTGCTCTTGTGTTACTGCCCTGACTTCCCTCAGTGATGGATCTGAGAGATGCAAAATGAAATAAATGTTTCCTCCCCAAGTTGGTTTTAGTGTTCTGTCATAGCAATTGAGAAGCAAAGTAGGACAGAAGTTGGTACCAGGAATGTGAGGTACTTCTTGTAGCAGTCTGGCAAGTTAGTTAGTTAGTTAGTTAGTTAGTTAGTTAGTTAGTTAGTTTGGGTGGTATTGTGGTATATTAGAGCTTTGGGCTAGAAAAGCTATTGGATGCTTAGAACTTAATGGGCTGTCTTGTGGGTGCTTGAGGCAGTTCATGTGATAATTTGAATTGAGAATCTGTGGTGTCCGGACTACTGGGACTGAAGAATCAGCTGTGATTAACAAGAGACAAGCACCAGTGACATGCAAACAATTGATGCTGCTTAGTCAGGGCTGAAAAATCAACTGTGTTTAAGAGATCAGCATCATTTTGGTGAAATCTTCTGGGAAGTAGTTCCTCAGGGTCAGCACACAGAAATCGTGGCCCAGAAGGGGTCAGGGCTGCATTTCAAGTTAGTAGTCAAACTTGATAATGTGTAAAAGTCTCCCACATGGTACTGTATTTGAAGGCATGAAGGGATCATGGCAACTATCTGAGGCCTTGATCCATGTGAAGTCCTTGCAGAGAGGCAAGGAGGCCACTGGTGAAGGGGTAGGCTCAGTTTCAGGAGACACACCAACATATTGGAGATTCTGGGACTTTGAGACAACCAACAAGGGCTGCGGTGTAGAGTAGAGTCAGCCTGGGTCTAAGAGGCTAGCTGTGTGAGCTCTGGATGATACAGCCAGAGCTGTGGAGCCGTATGAGACATTTGAAGCCCAGAAAATCATGACAGCATCCCAGATGTTGGACATTGAATTGTACTACTGGACTTTGGGTTGCTTAAGTATGTCTGGTTCTTCACTTTTGAAATAAGAAAGTATGTAACGATATTTTATTTCACAGGAACTCACAATTAAGAGACATTGGATTTTTAAAGGGAATTTGAACTTTTTTTTAAGTTGTTGGAAATTTTCAATGATTGTGTGACTTTTAAAAGTTGGATTGTGTTTTATATTATATTAATGTGAGATCTAAGGAATGAAAAAGAAAGGAAAGGTTATGATTTAATATTGATGTATTTGTGTCAAGTTGACAAGGCATAAGCTGTACATTTTAGATTTTGTCAACTTGACACTAACTAGAGTCATTGGGGAAGAAGGAACCTGAATTAAGGAATTTTCTTCATCGGACTGGTCTGTGTGAATACCTAAGATTCATTTTTTTAGTAGTCAATTGATGTAGGAGGCTCTAACTCATTGTGAACAGTACCATCCCTGGGCAGTTTGGCCTGGGCTGTATAAGAAAGATAGTTAAGCAAGGCAGAGGAAGCAAGACACTAAGCAGCATTCCTCAACGGTCTCTGCTTCATTTCCTGCCAGATTTCTGGTTGAGTTCCTGCTCTGACTTCCCTCAAGAATGAACTGTTTATGGAAGTGTAAGTCAAACAAACCCTTTCCTCCTTATCCGAGTTAGCTAGATTTCTATTGCTATAATAAAGCACTCTAAAAAATTCAACATGAGGAGGAAATGGTTTACCTTGTTTACACCTAGCAATCACAGTTCATCACTGAGTGAAGCCAGGACCAAAACTCAGTGCAGGAACCTAGAGGCAGGTACTGAACCAGAGACCACAGAGAAATGGTCTCTGGCTTGCTAACCTGTACTCCACCTTGTTTATTAGACATCCTAGGACCACCTAGTCATGACAGCACCTCCCATAATGGGCTGGGTCCATGCACATCCAGTAGCTATTAAGAAGATGACTCACAGACATGGCTACCAGATAATCTGATGGAGTAGAGGCCTCAGTTGAGGATCCCTCTTCTCAGGTATGTCAAGTTGAAAACTGAATTTATCCACCACACTCCCCAAGTTGCTTTGGTCATGGTGTTTATCATATCCAGGGAAACTAAACTAAATCATCAATATATTGCAACAGCACTTCATAGGATATCATAAAATTGAAATGATGAAAACAACATAAAATTAAATATTCCTTTACATCATTGACATGCTTAGTTAGTGAGCACTACTGGTGTAGTACAAGAGGAATATTCCTAACTTCTCAGGAGCTCTTATTAGACTATATTGGTACACCTTATAACATATCAATGCTACCTCTCTTCAACATTAATAACAAAGCATCAAATACATAGAAATTGTTCAATAAAGGATTGACTCGCTTTCTTGTGTAGGGGGAAAACAGAGCATTTATTTCAATAAAATTATTTCACAAAGAACAACAAACTTTTCTATATTCTCATACTACAAAATTCCACTGGACAAAAAATTCAAAGTAATAATGCATTCCTGAGAATGTAAAACTAGAGCAATTTATTTACTGGTACAACAGTCCACAGCCATTGCAAAGCAATAACTTTTATTTCAGTCCTGCTTGCCCAACTACCAGCATGAAATGAATGTTTTTTTGTTTTTTTTTTTACCTATTTATCTAAAAGATACTGCAATTTTATCACACAATATCGCCCAAACATTCGTCTCCCTTATCACATGTGGAAAATTATATTCCTACTATCAGTGTCATCATGTCTAAATTCTGGAGTTCAGGAAATTGTGTATATTTAGCTATTTACTATCCGAACTAGACACAGATTGACCTGGAAACTGAATTATAGAATAATTTTCTATGAAGTGTGGGATTCTGACATATAAGGGTCAAAAACATATTTTAGGTCAAATTCTAGTGCAGAGCTAAAGCCTAGACTTCTGTAGTCAGCAACATTTTACCAAGCATAGCAAAGTAATATTTTTAGTACACTAAAATAACTTTACTTAGTACATACATTTTTAATTCTACAATTACTTTCATTTAAATTGTATGTATCATAATAATTTCTAAAATATCACTTTATAAATTAAGCAGTCAATAAAATTATTAATACAACAAATAATTTTTAACTTACCTGAATAATTTCTAAAATATCACTCTAGAAATTAAGCAGTCAATAAAACTATTAATACAGAAAATAATTTTTAACTTACCTGAAACTTCAAGTAAGCCTAAAACTGTGGTTTATTTTCTGCTTGTATAAATAAAAAAGTCATTGAATTTGATTTGGAAAAGAGAATAACAACTTCTTCCCTTTATTAAGCAAATAGAATGAAATTTTCGGATTTGTATATGTACTGGTGTTTTTACATAATGCAATCAAAATTTATCAGTTAAGCTATTGACATTATCTACTGGTAGCATCAATGTCATAATTACTCAATGTTGAATGGCTTCTTTTCATGGTATAAGATGATGACAGCTAAACAAAAATTAATTTACATGGCGCAAAATTTGTTGGGAAGTAAATGCCTTGATTCGTTTATGTTGCTATGTCCAAGTACTTTACAATGGTTACTTTCTCACAGTCTTAGGCATGGGATGCTCAGTTGAAGGTACAGTCATATTGAATATCTGATGAGGGCTGCCTTCCCATAATCGAGGATGACGTGAGAATGAAATGCTGTGTTAAGCCTCTTTTATATGAGCTTCAAATCTATTAACAAGGGAAGGATCCTTGAGGATCTTATTATCTGTTAAATAGCTCACTTGTTAATACCATCTGAAAAACCATTAAGTATGACCACCTGAATTCTGGAGGGGGATGCATCTAAACAACAGAGTATTAGTAAACGCAGTTTTATCAAGAAGTTTAAATTTCTGTATTATTTTATACACATTACTAACATATTTTCTGTATTTTTGTGTACTCAGAGTTACAAAAAAAAGAAACCTTTACTCATTCATTTTACATTTAAAGAAAGCACATGATTATTCTTCAATGGTGGTATCATTATGGACAAGCAAAAGCATGGTATTTAACATGACCTTTCACTTTTTACTTTGTCTTTGGTCTCTCACTGTGTAAAATACAGGCAGATAACATTTTTAAATTTTTCTTTATTTCACTATTATTGTTATTATTTGGGGGACATGCCATGATGTGTATGTGTAGGTCAGAGGACAATTTGTGGGTTTGGTTCACTCCCTCTAACTTTATGTGGCTTCTGGGATTCTAACTCAAGTCATCACGTCAGGCTTACTTACATCATCAGGTGACAAGCTTCTCTATTGCCCAAGTCATCCACTGGATCCTGTTTTGTTTTTTGAAATCTTAGTCTCCATCTCCTTTATTGCCATGATTATTTCAAAATTAATTCCTGACATATCATAATCTTTTTATTTTCAATGGTTATTGAATACTGTATTTCTTTTACTTATCCCAATTCTTGCATCTGTTTTGGTTGAATATTTTGAACATTTCAAAATCTGTAATATTTATGTATTCCTATTTTAAATCCCTCAAATTTAAAGTTAGAAATACAGAAATCATCCATAATAGCATGTGTATGGTAATAATACTGGTATCAATTTAAATATTAACTATTGGGAGCTGACCTAGAAAACAGATTCATTAAGCATCATTTTTCCTGTCTATAAGATAGGAATTTAAAAACTCCACCTGGTTAAAAGAATCAATATAAGACCCAGTGCTGTTACCTTAAAAAGATAATCTTTCCTATAGACTGGTTTTTATTTTGTGCACATTGGCTTATTCATAGAGAAAAATCTGAATCTGCTAATCTTACAATTCAGGTTTTGAAAATAAAAGAATTTTATATTATAAATATATTTGAGATTTTACCATATGATCAACAGGAATAAATTTATCTTTGTTCAATTTTTATGTTTTGTTTTCAGATTATTCCAAATGATGCTTTACTAACTAAAGAAGTACTTAGATTCAAATTAGTGCATACTTAGTAGAATAGTTTAGAAACCTTCATATAAAATACAGGCTTCTAAACTATTCTACTAAGTATGCACTAATTTGAATTTATTTATATAAAATACCGGGTTCTAAAATATTCTATTAAGTATGCACTAATTTGAATATAAGTAAAAAAATGCTCTTTGGAAGTTTTACAAATTGTAAAATAGATTTTATGTATGAAATGAGTCTGATAGAATGACATTGAAAATTTAGTGGATATTTTGCAAAAAATATAAATATTCCTGTTTCCTAAGCAATAATAAAATAAAATTTTGCTAAATTTAAAGGTAATGCTTTTAAAGGAAAAGGAGTGGAATATTTGGATATAACTGGGTAAATGACTTTTCTGTCTACTGCAGAATGTATCAGTATAGTGAATCTTCTGCATTTAAGAGACTCATATTATGGATAAAAATGATTATATGCATTCAGAAATGGAAAGCAGCTCAAACATACCTTCTTGACTATGGACTCCAATGTTGGTCCAACCTGATTGTCAAGATACCTAAAAATCAATCTTTTATACTACCTCATCATTATTCATCCATAATAAGGCCAGTTCATTTAAATGCTTTCATAAATGCTTTGAAATATTAAGAATGGATAGTTTTAAACATTTCTTCTCTACATTTAAGTTATCCTTCTCTAGGTTGTCCATAAATATACATTTTGCAGTATTCCATTTGAGAAATCACAAGAATGAGGGAAAAGCAAAAGTTTCTCCTCAATTTCTCCATTGATATTTTATTGACAACTAAGTAAAAATCAAAGCATGATTAATGCTAAACTATACCAAAAATTTCCCACTCAGATCCAATCTCCCCTTTATTGTAGTGTGTTCCCGGCTTTTAGCAAAGTTAACAAATAGGATCAATCAAAATATATTTGACCCAGGCCCTATAATGGAAGTTGAAGGAGGACACTGGGGACATTTTGATGAATGGCATAAATGATTCATTAATTTTTCCTGTCTGCATCTGTAGTAAAAGGATCAAATGTGCATTCTTTTGTTGGGTATGTCTGTTACATGAGAATTAATTGAAGTCATTAATAGAAAGGTAAGAAAATGAATGAAGATAGCAAATTGTATCCTGCCCCAGTCCAGATCATGTCCTGCTTAATGTGATATGGCCATGAAAATGTTTACATTTTTCCAAAATAGTATCATTGTCAAAGTGACTGACACTGATTACATATTTTGTCAAAAATTTCCCCTGGGCTAGCTCTTTCCAATCAGAAGAAAGTAATCTAAAAGTACTTCTAAAAGAAAACACCAACAAAGTTTCACATTATATGTCAAACAAAAAGAAAAATGAGTAGTGGTAAAGTTAAAAAATGAACTTAGAAGCACAAGAGGAATGGCATTGTTAGAATTAACAGGCGACAGGATTAACCACTTAAGAAATGCAACTCAAAAGGTAAATATTTCATAACAGTTTAAGTCTCTGGAATATGTCCAGTGGGACTGGTTACCATCAAACAGAAAAATGTCTAATGACTAAGATTAACTGGTAACATTAGTCGAGTCTTTTCTTTCACTTATTTTCATCTGTCAGCGTTTACCCTGTGCATGCTCAGTTCCACTTAATTCCCCCCAAAGGACCCAAGGAGAAATCTGGTAACATTAATTAGTATGTTCATAGGCTCACAGTCAAACAACTATGTGATTATTTTGATTAAGATTTTACTTTAGTACTCAAAAGCATACAAAGTCACGTTAACTGTTTATACTATTTTGTATGAGACACGTCTATAAACATATGATTGATGTCAGTTTAATGCTAACAAGTGTAATTATTACATATCTCTCTCAGGATCAGCTATAGAGACAGCTGAAATAAAGTTTTGAGATATATTAGGGTAATAAAAAGTAACATGAACGTTTTAATTACTCAGCTGATAATTCTGAGATCTGAAAGATACTACTGTAAGACTTGTTTATCTAAAAACTAAAAAACAATACAAAACAAAAACTAAAAACGCTTTGTGTTTAGAATCCAAGTTCTCCTTTTGTTCATTTGGATAAAATAAAAAATACTGTGTCAGCACTATAGATGTAAGTGGGTTAGCAAACCCAATTTGTTGCTGCAAAAAATGTTTTGGCAGCAGTAGATGAGAAAATGCTTAGCATAATACAATGCTGTAATATTAGCTTAGGACACAATCCCAAGAACATCACTTGAATTATATGCTTATGATATTAGTTTATAATGTAATTTTTAGAAATGGTACTGAAGCAAATATATTATTAACATGTGAAGCAGTTTTTTGAAATATTGCTTTTATTGAATGTGCTGAGTATTCCAGAATAAAATTTCTCAAGGTATTTCACAGCAGTTAATTAGGTAGAAGATCAGTAATAAAACCTATACTGTACTTTAAAAATAAAGAATAGGGAGCTGGAGAGATGACTTAGCAGTGAGGGGCACTGGCTGCTCTTGCAGAGGACTTGAATTCGATTCTCAGCATCCACATGGTGACTAACAACTTTCTGTAATTCCAGGTTCGGAAGATCTGACTCTCTCTTCTGACCTCATCCGGCATTGTACAACACGGGTGCACTTACATACATGCAGTCAGTACTCATACACATAAAATAAAAATAATATTTAAAAATATTTAAAAGGTAAAAATAAATAAGTGTACTTTGTATGATAATTATAGATAATTATATATTGTGTATCTTCTCTTATGGTATGCTTAAAACCTTGTGCAAACACTTAAAGAACTATAAATTAGGATGTATTTAGCTTGGGCCCATTATGTAGCTGATATGGTATTTACCTCTTTATTCCAGATAAAAGAGGTCAATTTCCAGGAAAGATGTGTATTTGGATACACAATACAAGGCATTCCTTTGATATTACTACAATGTAGTAAAGATCCCACACATTTATGTCTTCTCTTTTGATACAGGAAGTTCCAATCATAGCTAAATTACAGGAAATGAAATACATCTACACTAATTTGGTTTTGAAGGGATTTTATAGAGACTTTGAACATAAAATTGAACAAGTATTGGAAGACCTGAAAAGAGTAATACTAGCACTAGCTCGGATCTACAGAAATGTCTTCCAGAGTCTTAGTGTCTACCATGACGGCAAGGAAGATGCAGGAAATGCAGATCTTCTTACCCCAAATGCCTTAAGACCCATCTAGAGAAACTTGCCTTGTCTTTCTCAGCTGTCCAACATATGGGGACATCTGTCATTAACTTTTTTCTCCCAAATAAAACATTGTTTTAACTTAAGCTTCCACTGTAGATACTGGACTCCTCAAATCTCAATCATTTATGGATTTCAATAGCAGTAGGAACATGAAAGTTTTTAATATCAAAGCATTAGAGGGACGTGAAGTAAAAAGAGAGTAGAATAGTGTCTTTGAATACATTTTAATTAGCGTTTATTAATTATACAAATAGTTTCCTTAGAAAATTTTCATCTACATGTATAATATATTTTGGTGCTCATTAGCTACCCTACTATTCTTTCATATGGCCCTTCTTTCCCTTTTCTCGTTCCCTCTCCACAAACCTAAGGTGTCCCTTTTAGTTTCATGTACTGCTTTTATTTTTTTCTAACTGTACATATGAGCTAAAACAAACAATATTTGTTTCTGTGGGACTTAGTTTATTCTACTTAACATGATGATCTCAAGTAGCATCTGTTATTTGAAAATGATATAATTTCATTCTTTTTTTTCTGTGTAAAAGTCTGCGTGTATATATACCACATTTTTAAATCTCATTATCTGTTAGTTGGCACCTTAGCAGAGTCCATATTTACACTATTACGAGAAGTGTTGTAATAAGCTTAGATTTGTGAATATCTCTGCCTAATTACACTTACCAGGACTGGTAGGCTTTGTTTTCTTGATGACACTCATTCGCACTTGTGTGAATAGATTTTTAACAGACACATTTAGCAAACACATTCTTACTAAGGTAACCTGGACTGTTTATATGAAGGAAGAATCATTTTGACCAAACATATAAATAGATTGTGTCTTTATGTTTAATTTCCAATTGGGCTCAGATTGAAAACTAAAAAAAACTAAATGTTCATAACAGAAATATGAATTCCCAAAAAACAAGAATAAAAATATAACATCCAATATAAATCAGAAAAGGATGCTAAAAAGAAACATTCAGTATCCTTTGTTTTTGAACTTCTGTTCTATTGCATGTTGTGCTGGATAGCTTTAGTGTCAACTTGACACACCTGGGTTCAGGGAGCCTCAATTGGGCAATTGCCTTTATTGGACTGGCCTGTGGCCATGTCTGAGGGGCATCTTCTGGATGAGTTATGTGGGAGGGCCCAGCCCATTGTGGGTGGTGCCACCCCTTGGCAGGTGGGCCTGTTGCATAAGAAAGCAGGCTGAGCAGGGGCCAGGGGAGCAAGCCAGTAAGTAGCGTTCCTCCATGGCCTGTGCTCCAGCTCCTGTTTCCAGGTTCCTGCCCTGAGTTCCTACCTTGGGCTCCCTGAAGAACTGCAACCTGGGAGATATAAGCTGAATAAATCCTTTCCTCCCCAAGTTGGTATTGGTCAGATTATTTTGTCACAGCAACGAAGAACAAACTAAGACAGAGATTGGTACCAGAGAGTGGGATTGCTGTGACAGACCTGACCTTGGTGTTTTGGGAAGGATTGTGGAAGTGTTTGGAACTTTGGGCTGGAAAAGCCATTGTGTGCTCAGAGTTTGTTGCTATGGAGCTTAGAACAGTTATGCTGAAAGAGTTGTAGATGATGGAGGCCTGGCTTATGAAGCTTCAAAGGGAAACACTCTATCAGGGCTATTCATGTGATATTTTGGATTGAGAATCTGTGGGTTCTGGGCCACTGGAGCTGAAAAATCGGCTGTGATTAAGAAGAGACCAGAACCTGAAGCAAAACCTTTGCTTTACTGGGACAATTGATGCTGGTTAGCTGGGGCTGAAATATCAGCTGTAAGTAACAAGAGACCAGCATCACTGTGGTGGTGTCTTCTGAGAGGTATTTCCTCAGGGTTAGCACATAGAGGAGACCCACACCTTTATTTCAAGCTGGAAGCAGGATTTGGTAATGTGTAAGAGTCTCCTGCATGGTTCTGGTGTTGAAAAGTGTGATGGGGTCACAGAGAGCAGCTGAGGCTTGGCACTCTGAGAGGCCAGGAAAGGCCATAGGTGAAAGTGCATCTTCAGTTACAGCAAAGATCCCAGGATTGAAGGGGTCATGGAGAGAATCTGAGGCTTTGCACCTGGAGAGGCAACAAGAAGCCATTGGTGAAGGTGTAGCCTCAGTTTCAGTGGAGACTCCAGATTTTTGGAGATGCCAGGACTGTGGGATGACCACCAAGGACCACAATAGGTGTGTAATGGAGCTGGCCTGTGTCTGTGAGATGAGCTGAGTATGCTGTGGACTGCAGAGTCAGAGCAGTGGAGCTGCCAGTACCCTTTGGAGCCCAGAAGATCGTGAGTGAATCCTAGATGTCCAGCCTTGAGCTACTTTGCTGGACTTTGGTTTTGCTTAGGTGTGCCTGATTCTTCCCTTTGAAATAAGACAGTACTTTTTTTTTTTTTTTTTGGATTTTACACAAGCCCACACATAATTAAGAGATTATTAAAAGAGCCTATGGACTTTTAAGTATTTGGATTTTTTAAGGACTGTAGGGTTTTTAAAGTTCTACTGTCTTATGTTGTGATATTAATATCATATCTTGGGGACAAAATTGGAAAGTTTATGGTTTACTAGTGATGTTTGTATGTCAATTTGACAAAGGGCCAATTGTGCTGGATAGCTTTAGTGTCAACTTGCCACACCTGGGTTCAGGGAGCCTCAATTGGGGGATTGCCTCTATTGGACTGGCCTGTGGCCATGTCTGAGGGGCATCTTCTGGATGAGTGATGTGGGAGGGCCCAGCTCACTGTGCGTGGTGCCACCCCTGGGCAGGTGGGCCTGTGTTGCATAAGAAAGCAGGCTGAGCAGGGACCAAGGGAGCAAGCCAGTAAGTAGCGTTCCTCCATGGCCTGTGCTCCAGCTCCTGCTTCCAAGTTCCTGCCCTGAGTTCCTACCTTGGGCTCCCTGATGAACTGCGACCTAGGTGATGTAAGCTGAATAAATCCTTTCCTCCCCAAAGTTGGTATTGGTCTGAGTATTTTGTCACAGCAATGAAGAACAAACTAAGACACATGTATTTCCAAATAACATTATGTTCCTAACTAATGCCAATCCCAAATCTCTCTGACTCTATAAACTTAGCAGAGTAATACAACTTAGAAAGAACTCAAGAGTAAGTGTGTTCTTCAATTAACACAGAAAGAAATGTTATGGTTGATTACTAAGGTCTGTTTTGTCCCCAGCTGGTGGCACTATTTGGGAGATGGCACAAACCCTGGGATATCTGACTTAGTTGGAAGAAATGGATGCTTGGACATGAATGTGAGTTTTATACCTGGTCACCAGCCCCCTCTCTTTGCTTCCTGATGTCATGAGATGAAGAACTTCTTACCTCATTCACTTCTGTCTCCTTGTTCTGCTCAAGTATGGGGCCAAGTGACCAGGCAGTGAGACCTTTGAAACCATGATTCAAAACAGAGCTTTCTTCCTTTTAAGCTGTTTAAATGAGGCACTCAGTCAGGCACAAAGTTTGACTAGCATGAAAGCTGCTCTCAATCTGTCTCTGTTTGTAAATTTCTGGGATAGGGCCCCTCAAGTTCTATCATTATTAATAAGAGCATTTATCCTGCCCCCATGTATCAGTTGTTCTCCCCATGTGTCATCTGTGACAAAAGCAGGTAAACAGAAAACCTTCCACATTGTACAGAGATTTATCAAACATAAGGCTCAGTAAAATCACTTCTCATCCCTTTGGTTAAGGTCAAGTGACAAGGCAATGGACTAAAAGACTTTAGAGAAAATTAATGAAACGTCCCATGAGTCTCGAGTTCAAAAAATTCCTTCAGATCCATAAATCACAAAATTATGAATCATCCATTCATTGTGTGATAAATACTTGTTGACCTTTATAGCCTAGCTTTTCACACACATAAAACACACTGAACATAAAAATATAATAGAAAATGGTAGGTTTATAGATTATTAAATTGTAAAATATTAAATTTGTAGAGATTTTGAAAATAAGTAAATTATTTCATATTTTAAAGTCTCATTTAAAAATTTTGAACTGTATACCTTCTATATAATGGCATTGGATAAATATTTGCTGAATAAATGACCTATGTTTATAAAAGCTGTTATATGCCATTCTATACTTATTACAGTCTAAAATGCATTATAATTATATTATTCAATCAGTATTATGTTAAAATTTATGTTGTGAAGCTGTATTGCAAAATTCAGGGAACTTGGTTGTTTTAATTTAGAGTTGAAAGTGAAAACATGAACACTATATAATAAGGGATAAGTAAATTGCTAGGATGTAGAATATTACTATCTATATCAACTCAGAAATTCATGTATTATGTCCATATTGAAGAGTATTCAAAGTTGTAGTGTTAAAGTGCTCTAGGTTTGTCCCTCTCCATACACTGCAGCGATTTTATTGTAAAAGCACACTTGAAAATAGGGAACTTCGGAACAACTGCACTAGACTGGAGTTTCTGAAAGTTAAACCTCTCATTGTCTCAGGCAGCCTCTATTCAGAGTATGAAAGTTTTCACAAAAGTATCCATGAGACTGTAAGGTTTCTCTCTATTTTCTCTCTTTTTTCTTCAGGATTCCCATCTGTCCTGTGGAGATCTCTGTTACATCCTTGGGTAACCTGGGAACTAACCTATTTTCTATAACAAAAGCTGAGATTCATTCACTATTATTAAGCAGAACTAACCTGTAATTTAACCCTCTTCTTAAGAATTCCCCCAGGTATTTTCTCTCCATCAACACTGCATTCTGTGTCAGGTTATTGAAATGCCCAGACCCAGATGGTCTGATATCCTGATATTTTAGAATTTTGCCCTTATTTACTTTTATCTCCAAAGGGCAGCCAAAATACCTTTTCCCTTTTTTTTTTTTTTTTTTTTTTTTTTTTTGACAATAACTACTTAGCACATTTAATGTCTTAGAGGCATAATGTTAAAAACTTTTTATTAATAGAATGAATCTTAGTGAGTTGCATTGTTGGAACAAAGACCTCTAGAAATTATACGCCCCTTAGTGAATCACTCATTTATTAGAAGAAACTGGTTTTTTTATGTTAAAATTTGACAACACATGTACTCCCATTAAGGACCATGATTTTAGTACTTATGAGCTACAGGCCATTATACCAGTATGTACAAATAGTAAAAGTTTTTATTTCTTGCCATCTTGTTAATTTCTTAACTTTAAAACTCCTATCATGAATGCAGTGCCTCATTTTATTGGAAGTAAAAGAAAAATAATATCCTAAAATAAATTTCTGTCCAAAAATATATGCTTTTAAACATGTAAATGAATTATACATATTTAAATGTGTGGAATATAACTGAGGTTTAGACTAATTATACAATGGCCTTGCTAATGATGACTAATCCTAGTGAACTATGAATAACTGGATGAACAATATTGAAAATAAATATAATTGTGATGAAACATATAAAAATGATTTTTGTGTCATAAAATTGGAACATATCTTAAAACTAAGCTTTTCATAAAACTGCACTTGAATAATTCAGTGACACTGTTTTGGATTTGATACAATTAGGTTCAATTCCCTCAGCACTTTTTCTTTATGATTTTAGCATTTCACACATTTCTCTTCATTTTAAGCAGTAAGTACAATTCATATTAGGATAGTACCCATCTCCCAGATTTGTGATATGATGAAATCCAGAATTATAAAGAAATGAATCAACTACATTTATTTAAATATAATGCTTAAGAAATAGCAAGCATCATATCAAGTCTCCATGTTCATGATTAGCGTCATGGTTAGTGTCATAAAGAGTGCTGTTTTCCAAATGCTATGACAATATTTTTCAGGGCCTGATTGATAATACCTGTTTCAATAACTGTTTTCTAATCTTAAGTGTGTAACTTGTTTAGACACTTTCTTGCATGTATCAGTAATACCTTACTGGAGAGTTGATATAGTAGCTCATAGCACAGGCCCTAACACCTTAAGTAGAATATTTGTAAATAAATATAAATAATAAAATAAATAGTAAGTAAATAACAATGTGAAATTGGTTTTTAAAAATTGCATCTCCATGGACCTGAGAGTTAAAATGCTGAAGCACGTGGTTCCCTTGGAATTAGACCTAACCAAATACAAATCAATGTGTTTCCCTTTATTCTTCCCCTGGCTTAAAAGGGCTGCACTGAAACAGACACTCCTTGCTACAAGGTCTTTATTCTTCATAGGCAAAATTGGCATAATTTACTTTGCACCTGTGCAAAGTTCACTGAATACCGATTCTTTATCAGTTGTCTTCTATGGAGCTCTTTGTTTCCTTCTAACTTACTTTACAAAACTGTGGTTGGCTGTCTTTCTTTTTCAAAATCACTAAAATGGCTTGCATCTCTTTCTATCTTGATGGGTCTGTGTCCACACCCACTCCTCCATGTATCATGCATCCCTGGCTGCAGTAATTTTCTTAATCTGTGTACTAAACCACGGTGAGACTGATTCATGACTGCTTTCTGCAAAACTGGACAAGATGGAATGTGAAAAAGTAAATGTTCCATCTCATGCATCCTGACATTTAGCATGGGATGTGAGTAAATGTGTGGGTACCTCTACGATAAATGACCTTGACTACTCTGATACTATTTAATCACTTAACAACCAATGTTGCACAGTTAATAATCTTTTCTTTTGTCCTTCTCCCTTGATGGTACAAATGTTCAAACACAGAACTGCAGAATACTAAACTAGCACTATGTCAAAGATCTATACCTCTGGCTCAAAATTAGTCTTTAAAAAAACATTTTTTTATTCATCCTTTGAGAATTTGATACATGTATACACTGTGTTCTGATCAAATTTCTACTACCTACCCTCTGACTCCTCCTAGTATTTCCCTACCACATCTCTACAACTTCATTGACTTTTTTTTTTTTTTTTTCTTTAACTAGTGAGTCCCCTTGGTTCTGGATCATGGCCAATTTATCAGTCTTCCCAGGGCCATATTCATGAAAAAAACTGACCCTCCCTCCCTTAGCAACCATCAACTGCAATAGTTCTTCCCTCGGGGTGGGGCTTTGTGAGACCTTCTCCCACTCATGCTAGGATTTTGACTGGCTTCAACGTATGCAAGTTTTGCACATGCAACCACCAATTTGATAAACCAACTAACCATTTAAATTCTTTACTTAATTTTTTTTAGTGGAGGAAAAGATTAATTTAGCTTAAACTTTCAGGTCTCAGTTCATCATCAAGAAAACTCAAGGTATAAACCCAACACAGGATCCTCAAGGAGAAATTATGGAGATGGCCGCGTTCTGACTCACAGACCATGTTCAGCTAACATTGGTATTTAGTCTAGGTCAACCTGCCTAGGGAATGGTGCCACATAGGGTGGACTGGGCCCTCTTGCTATCCATTAATTATCATGATAATCAAACACAGAGGCACCCACAGGTCAAAGTGAACAAGACAAGACTTCAATTGTGATTCCCCTCTAGGCTGTGTCAAGTTGTCAGTCAAAGGTAACTTCTGTTAATAATGCCACAATAGTAAGATTAAAATGTCTGAAATAGTTCTAGGATATCTAATCATTTTAGACCAGTATCTCTTTACTTGAGAAAATTTGTGAAGCTTTATTTCTGATATCCACTCTTGCTTTCCATCTATACAGAGCCACCATAGCTCAGGTCTTTACTGTATTATTTATTGCCTGACAAGAATGTTTAGTCTCCTAATTAGCATCTTCACAGTCACTTCTATTTTCTGGCATTAGATTACTTTATCTTAAATGATATTTGAATCTTGGCTTTTAGTATCTTGTTTAAACATATTGCAATTTTTGAAGTTTAGTGTTTCAAGAAGCTCTTTGTATAGGGTATGGTAGCACTTACCTTTAATCCTAGCACTAGCAAGGCAGAGGCAGATGGCTGTCAGAGAGGCCACCTGGTCTATTGATCTACATAGAGAGTTCCTGGCCAGTTGATTTAAAAAAGAAGAAAATAAGAAGGAGAAGGAGGGGGAGGGGGAGGAGGAGGGGGAGCAGGAGGAGGATGGAGTTTGAAAAATAATGTTTCTTTTCCTAAAACTGAGGAAAAAATGTCTGCTCATTGATTTTTCCCTTTGTGTTATGCACCACTTATATTTTTTAAACAAATCACTCTATTGTCTTCCATGTCTCTTTTCAAGTTAAATTTAATCTACCAGTGATATTATATATGTGATAATGACATATTTTTAACAAGATTAAATGATTAAAAGTAGTGAGCCAATGAAAGTAATTGAAAACTATTAATATGCACTTACAGCACAAAATAAGGGAAGTTAATAAATTACTTATGCATACTAGAGCTATTTTCCTAAGAAAAGACATTTTATGTGTAGACATTTACAGCTAGAATCATTCACTAAGTAACATACAACACATCAGTAGATACTCATGTAAAAGAAAGCTATGGTACTCATAGTTCGTTGATCTATTGAGTATTGATATATTTATGTTTACAGTTGGATATTACTTACAGTAAAGAATTCCTCCATCAATTTCTTAGCAACTTTCCACCTATGCCTTCAAGATATGAATCTGAAAAGATGAGATTAAATTACATTCCTCAAAAAGGTGTGTTTCATTGAATATTCAGCCTGAAATATATTTTTACAGTCATGTTGCATCTCATGATTAAGAGGAAGTTTTTGTTTCCTTCACTGGCAGCTTTATAAAAGAAACGAAGCCAATTAAAATAAAGGTGGATCACCTATTAGAAAGCCATAGCACAAAATCCCTGTGCATTGTATCTTTGCTTTGTTCAACCATTGGCTATGATGAGAAAAATGAATTCTAGGTCTTGGAGAAATATATGATCAATTTGTTGATAATGAAATTGTGAGGGTTTTTTGTTGTTTATTTCTTATTTTGTTTGGGTTTTTTGGGGGGTTTCTTGAGACAGGGTATTACTGTGTAACCCCAGCTGACCTGGAACTCAAATTGTAGACCAGGCTGGCCTCAAACTCACAGAGATCCACCTGACTCTGCCTACCGAGTACTAAGAGTAATACCATTGTACCACCACACCTGGAAGGAGAGATGAAAGAGTAAGGAACAGATAACTAACTCTAAAGGCCTTTAGAAAAAAGCCATATGGAAACCTCTGAGAAGCTTCTTAAAGTATATGCATACATGTTATAAACGATTTAAAGGAGTTACCTTCTAATAGGGAGACATTGCCCCTACTAGACAATGTAAGCTAGAAATGTAAAAGCCCAATACCAGGGATGAACACCCTCTCTTGAAGCCATTGATCAGGGGTTTCATAGACCCTCAAACAATACCGACCATTGCCCCTGCTCTTGGTTACCAACCAGAACTTGACAACAAGATCCTATTGCTGAAAATAATACATATATGTGCTATAGAAAAAAATAAGTGGGAATCAAACTGGTGCTAACTTCAATGCTTCATCTCTACTGGCTAGCTTTCATAGTGCTAGAAAGCACTATGCATGCTACCAGAAGGGAGGCAAAAAATAATTACCCGGTGAATCATCTTGAATCCTTTGAACTACAACAACCACTAGCCTGGAAATATATGACCCCTAGTGTAATAGATGCATGAATATTATGGAAATAACCAATCACTTTCTCATTAGATTTAAGTTCTGCTTCATAAGATGGAGCCCATAT
Source organism: Nannospalax galili (assembly GCF_000622305.1). Lineage (NCBI taxonomy): Eukaryota > Metazoa > Chordata > Mammalia > Rodentia > Spalacidae > Nannospalax > Nannospalax galili. The sequence goes on along the minus strand of NW_008352267.1, from coordinate 5,360,054 downwards.
CTAACAATAATATGGGGTGAAAATCATGTGACTAGATAGGCCACAGGCCGTAGGTGAAAGCATAACTGTATAATTTTGACAACCAGATAGAGTATTAAAGTGACTCCTAATGACTTTATCATCCCTCAGTTCTTACCAGAGAAACTTCCTGATACAGCAAATGGTAACTAACACAGAAACCTACATCTAGTCAACATGCAGAGAATAAGAAGCTATAGATGGATTATCCCTGAATAGAATTATCCCTGAAAGATTGTTAGAGTTGGAGTTGATGGATGTCCATAAGGAAACAGAATTTTCCAGACAGCTGATCAGTTACCCATATGAATTCACATTAATGGTGATAACATGCCCAAGACTCACATTATGTTGGGGGAATTCCCGGGAAAGATGTGGGGGAGGATGGAATGGAAATTCAATAAGAATGTATTTTCTTAAATTTTCAAAAACTTCAATTAAAAAAGAAAAATAAACAGACATGTAAACAAACATGAAGTTGAGGAGGGAGAGAGACAGATCATAAGGAATTGGAGGGTTCAGTGGAAGGAGAATAGGATCAAATTGCATTGGGTACTATACATATATGAAATTTTCATATAGGAATAAAAGCATTTGTAAACAAATTTTTAAAAAGTGTGGTGATGCGCACCTTTAATTCTGCAATTTGGAGGGACAAGAAAGTTGATCTCTCTTAGATTGAGGCCATCCTGGTCTACATAATGAGTTCTAGACCAGCTGGCAATACAGGGATACCCTGTCTCAAAAACAAAACAACCAACCCCAAAAAATTTTTTAATGAATATGATATCTATTTCCCAGGAAAATTCTTACAGTCTAAAAATGAGCTCTGGAGCCAGATGTAGTGGCACAAAGCTCTAGTTCTGGCACTTGGAAAGCAGACGAATCTCTGTGAGATCAAGGCCAGCCTGGTTTACATAGCAAGCTCCTGGATAGCCGGGACTATAGGGAGAATCATCTCAAAGAAAACAAAACAAGATAGATGGCTAGAGAAATGGCTCATTGTTTTAGAGCATGGGCTGCTCTTCTAGAGGACCAGGGCTTGTTTCCCAGCACCCACATGGTGGCTAACAACCATTTGTAACTCCAGTTCCAGGGGATCAGAAGCCTACTTCTGGCCTCCATGTGCATAAGTGGTGTACTTACATGCATGCAGGCAAAACACTCATACACATAAAATAAAAATAAGTAAAAGACTTTTTAAAATCAACTCAAAACTAATGCTTTCCAATACACAATGAATCAAGTACTACAATGCCATGGCATTCACAACTTCTGTCTCCTGCAATCATAATAATAGAAAAGTATAGAAAGTTATGCTTTACTGGTATTTTCATATTTATTCTTTATTCCATAGTAACTAGATGAGCATTTTTAAAAAATATTTTACTATTTTAATTTTATGTGTATGAGTGTATTGCCTGCATGTATGTGAAAGCCCCCATGTTGTGCAATGCCACGGAGGTCAGAAGAGGGCTTTGGATTCCCCTGGAACTGGAGTTAAGGATGGTTCGTAGCCATCATGTGGGTGCTGGGAATCGAACCCGGGTCCTCTGCAAGAGCAGTCAGTGCTCTTAACCACTGAGCCATCTCTCCAGCCCCTTTATTTATTATTTTTACTTTATCTGTATATGTATGTTGTCTACATGTAGGTAAGTGCACTCATGTCATGCCAAGCCCACAGAAGACAAAAGAGGCTGTCAGATCCCCTTGAACTGGAATAGCTTCTATTCTTAGTCATAAATAACTTTCATAATTTCCATTAAAGCACACACTTTAAAATAACAGAGAAGTATCAGAATAAACAATTCACAAATTTTAAGATAGGAAATGGATTTCAGAAATGAACTTTTTCATGATCTACTTCCAAAGCATATGAGGGTTCATTTCAAACATATGTGTATATAAAAGCATTTTAGTTACTTTTCACAAATGACTCCTCTAATGAGAAACAAAACACAATAAAATAAAAACCTCTGTTAATTTCTTAAGATGCATCACCAACAATTATACAGTGGGGTAATAATCAGAGAGACAGCAATTCAGAAGTGAAAATGTAAGCTAAGCTACTCTCTTTACCTTCTTAAACAATCAAAATCTAGTGCCCCCAATGGACTCTTACCCTACTTCAGATGATTCATTATTCATTAAAACTATATTGAATCTTCAATTTCAATAACTTTTAAAAATAGTTAAGCTTTATTCAAGCATTTATTTGAGATTCACAATGTATAATTTAAAATAACCCAATACTACTTGATCAAAGAATATCTGTTCACTTGGTTGTATGCTGACAAATGTTGTATTAAGTAGTTAGCTTTCTCTGAAGACAAGTATATTACCACATAATTATAAAGTGATCTTTCTTTTGAGGATCTTTCCTCCTTGACTTTTTACAAAATATGACCCAATGATTTTCCTTAACAGAGTTTTTTCAGATACAATTAACAAGAACAACAACAACAAAAAATAGTTTTCTGTTCATGTGACTTATATTTGTAAATGTGGTTTCGAAGAACAGGAATGATGTGTCTTGGGAGCAGGCATCAAGAGTTTAAAGCATTCAGGGAGACATAGCCATTGTTTCCAGCGTCTAATCCCACACATTCTCCTGACATATCATGGGAAAGTGTCATACACTATTTACCTGAAGAGGGAAAGAGGACAATGTATGAAGCTCCCATCATATACTCAGCCAGGACAGCACCTTCAATCTTGATCTGCTCCCACTTATAAGTTGCCCAAGTCCATCAATTCTGTTCACAAACATGCCCTTCATGCCTTCAATGAGTATAAAAAGCAGAGGCTGATTATAGCCGGTTTTCATCTGGACAAAGTAGGTTAACATATGTACTAAATCCACATCAGGAGTCAAAGATAGGCAGAAAATATTTGAAAGAAAACAAAAAAGAAATGAGATCCCAGCCTTGAATTGTTCACATCCACTTATTCAGTCCCTAAGTTTTCCATTCTTTACAGAGTCTCAATCAATCAATGTGGTGAGGACCACAGTCTCCACAAAGACAATATAGGATGGGAAAATGAATAATGAGCAAATAATATGTTCTTGTTACTATAATTTTCCCAAGGCCTTGATTTAAAGAACATCAGTACCAACACCAGACTAACCAGTCTTTCTAGACTCTCACTTTTGTGCCTACACTTAAGGTGGCCAGGGTTGCTGGCCTAGTTGGATAATTCAGTTGTACATATGAACCATTTCTGAGAAATTGGTTGCCCTAGCTTATTGAGGCTGGCGTTTTAGTTGTGTCTCACACTATCCTTTGGCACAGATGCATCAGGAATTGTCCAAGAGAATATGCTTCAGCTAGGCTATACCACAATTCTACCCAACTGTGGGGAAAATAGCACTAAACTGTTCCTGACAGCTGAATTACTTTTAAGTCAGGGCATCAGCTCCTGTATCTACCTGCAAGTCTAGAGACACAAGAAAAGGAAAGTGATCAAACAGTTATTGTAGAATCAGGTCATGTGATTCTTCACTATGTCACTGTGGGAGGTTTGCTTATCCATGGCCCTTGATATATAGGAAAGTCATTCCTGCACTAAGGTGACAAAAGAAAACTGTTTGACTGAAATAAAATAAATAAATCATCCTATCTACCTGATCTTTACAACCTTCACTAATTTTTAATGTGTAGCAGTATGTGTTAATACACATAAACTTTGTGGGTATTGCCATATCATTTCCTTAGAATTTCATTTTATGATCCAATATTGCTAATCCCAGGAACCTGAACTTTTCAGTAGCTAGTATAGCATGCACCTGAGGTGATCATTTTCTTCCTGTCACATTATTAAGCAAGTCTCTTGCTCAAGTGACCCACTGGATGGCTTCCCTTCCTCACTACTAGATTCTACTAGAATGGTAAAATATTTACAGTTAGCATGAACAATGTGTTATATTGTGAATCAGCTCTGATACTTTTCTTTTGAATAAGGGTCCAGGGCAACATCCTCAAAATATCTATGTATGGTCTGAAAGAGAATTTAGACACAGGAATATCTATTACTAAGTGCCAAACTGGATATAATTTATATGTGTGCTTAACATATTTACAGTTAGTATGAACAATGTGTTGTACTGTGAATCAACTGTGATAACTTTTCTTCTGATTAAGGGTCAAGGGTAACATCCCCAAAATATCTATGTATGATCCGAAAAAGAAGAATTTAGCCACAAGGAGTATCTATTACTAAGTGACAAACTGGATATAATTTACCTGTGTACTTTGGGACTGATTCATCTCATTCTTAGTTTCACTATTGTCATTATATAGGACGCAACTGCAGAACCAGAAACTTTGGTATCTACTTGATAGAAGACATCATGCTAAACAGTTAAGGATTGAAAGGTTTTCTAAGGATCATTCTCTTATATTGTTATACTGCATGCCAAGGAATTTGGTTTCACTGTGAAATTAGTGCTTTATTTCAGAAGATATGGATGTGCTTTCTTCCTTACATATTCTGACTTCTTCCGTAGAAGCAAAATGACTTTTAATTTATCACATATTTTAATTGGTATAGAGACTTGTATGCATTCTTTTACTCCAGGTTATAAATTTTACAAGTTTTACATGAGAAGTCAGATTGTTTTTCAGACACATAAGGCTTCTACTAAACACAAATTATAATTCTTAACAAATTTCCAAATATAAAATCAATGCTACAAAGTAAACCAAGACAATTTCAAAATGCTTAATTATATTTATTTTAATTATTTTTAATTTATGTATACGAGTGTATTGCTTACAGGTATGTAAGTGAACCATGTTTTACAATGCTTGTGGGGTCATAAGAGTGCATTGGATCCCCTGAAACTGGAGTTACAATTGTTATCTGCCATGTAGGAGCTGGGAACCAAACTTGGGTCCTCTGCAAGAGCTGTCTCTCCAGCTCTTAACTGTATTTCTGATAAATGTTATTACAAATAAGTAGAAGATAGCTCCATAAAATCTTCAGTCCTTTAGGTATCACACTGCCTTGAAAAGGGAAACTTCTTATATATCAAGTGATTAAAAAAGAAAATTTAATATATATTTTACCACAAAATTATTTATTCTTAATATGATACGAAATACACAGCTTTTAAAAACAATAAAATGTATGGTTTGTCTGATAGCGCAGGAGACCCAGAGGGAATTTGGGCGACAAATATATATATATATATGTCTTTTTGAGACAGGGTCTCTCTGTAGCCTCAGCTGTCCTGGAACTATGTGGACCTGCCTTTGCCTCCCAAGTGTTGGGATTAAAGGTGTGTGCCACCATGGCCGGACAATATTTTAATGTTATTAACTCTCTTTGTTCTAAGCAGGAATAGTTCCTACTCTAAGGCAGTTTTTAAACTCACATTTATACTGAAAATGGCAGTACTATTTTGGCTCATTGTTCCAAAAAAGCAAAATGAATTTCTCCCAGAAGAAGACTTAGATAAAATGAGTGAGTGAGGCACAAATCACATAATGAGCATTCATGCTTCATTATAATCTTTAATTTGGATGATATCTTAAGAGCAGGTTAGTACTTTTCTTATTGTTTTAATTGTAAATTAATCTTGACCAGGAAAGTAATTATAACTGTACTTCAATGAACTGTTGCTTTTTCCTTGATAATTCTGTTCAGTATTCACAATTAATAGAGGATTAAAAAGTTTTAAGCTTATTAAAGTCAATGACAGAGAACAGTGAAGTTACAGATTTTGCCATTATTTGGAAAATATCTTCCATGAAAGATATTTGCGTATTTGAAAGGCTAATGCATCATGTGGCATTTGTTGTGGAGCACTCATTAGTGAGAATGTCTTTCACCTTCTGACTAATTGACTTCTCATTCAGAGACAAAAGGAACAAACTGACTCAGAAAAACATGGCTTCATTAGAATGCAAATTAGATTATCTAATCCTACCCATTTCAGTGGATATTTTTTAAAGTTTTTGACTTATCTACTTCTTTGTTTAATAAGTTAAATATATGATATTTAATTGAACATTTAAGTATATTTTGTGGAAGATAAACGTGTAGTTATAGTTGAAGATTAGAAAAAATTACAGTGAAATTTCCTCTGGTAATTTGTCGATGTTTTGATTAGCATGAAAAAGTTATGATTGTTGTTTTATTTACACATGACTAATTATAATTTATTTGATAAAACTGTTTGACTACAGAGCTGGAGAGATGGCTCAGTAATTAGGAGTACTGGCTGCTCTTGCAGAGGACCCAGGTTCAGACCCAGCACCCACATTGTGCCTAACACCTGTACTTAATTCTAGTTCCAGGGGATCCACTCCCCTCTTGTTATTTCTGCAGACACCAGGTTTGCATGTAGTACACTTTCATACATGCAGGCAAAATACTTATATACATAAAATAATTTAAAAGCTATCTTGCCATATTAAACTATTTGATCTTTAATTTTAAAAAGGACATTGATTTAAACTTGCCTTTAGTCTTAATGTTTTTCTGTGCTATTAAAATTTTACAGGGCTTGAGAGATGTCTCAGCTGTTCAGAGTGCTGACTGCTCTTGCTGACGACCCGGGTTCAATTCCCAGCACCCACATGGCAGTGACGAACTGTCCTTAACTCCAATTCCAGGGGAATCTGAAGCCCTCATCTGACCTTCGTGGTATTGCATGACACGGGTGTACTCACATACATGCAGACAATGTACTCATACACATAAAATAAAAATAATAAATAAAATAGTTTTAAAAATTTTACATGTGCCATCAAATCAATTATTCAGACTACCTAGGTATTTAGACTATCAATATTTAAGTAAGATTAAAGATATAGTGTCAACTGTAACATATATTTTTTAAATTAACTATAAAACCTCATATGAATTATCTGTTGTTGATTTTTGCATGTGTTGTGCATATGTGAGGGTATGTGTAAGAGAGAGAGAAGAATTTGTACATTAGTAGTACATTCCACTGTTTTATGGTACAGGGTTTCTCACTGGCCTGACACTCCAAGTTGGTTTGGCTGGCAGGCCAGTGAGTCCTAGAGATCAACTGTGTCTCCCTCCCAAGCACTAGGATTATTAGCACATGCCACCACACCCAGGATTTTTTTCTTATTTGATGTTTTTCATGCGAGTTCTAAGAATACTCTTACTTATGTAAATTAATGAGCTTACTTAACAAATGAGCTATCTCTCAATCTTTATTTTTGATTATTTATCGAAATCACTTCATAATATGATGTATCAGATTACTTATTATTCCTTTTTTCAGTGCTACTGAAAAATTGAAAAAGAGAAACACTGAGCTAGTAAAAGAGACACACTGGTTAAGATCAAGAAAACAAATGATACCAAATGTTGGAGGGGATGTGGGGAAAGGGGAACACTCATCCACTGCTGGTGGGGCTGCAAATTGGTTCAGCCCCTATGGAAAGCAGTGTGGAGAACTCTTAAAAAACTACAAATGAACCTACCATTTCACCCAGTTATACCACTCCTTGGCATATAACCAAAGAACTCGACCTATTGCAGAGACACTTGTACATCCATGTTTGTTGCTGCTCTTTTTACAGTAGCTAAGAGATAGAAGCAACCCATGAAATCATGAAATTTGCATGTAAATGGAATGAACTAGAAACTGTTATAGTAGTGAAGTAACACAGACTCAGAAAAAAAAAATCGACGTATGTTCTCCCTCATATGTGGATCCCAGAACCAAACCCTGCTAAATAAGTATGCAACCAGACATAACTACAGGAACCAGGATAATGGAAATGAAACAGGGGGGTAAAGGAAAAGAAAGAAACTGAAAGAGAAGAACAGCAAGAAACAGGCCTTAAAAAGGGAGATATGGATAAAAATTGGGTTAGTTTAAGGGAGCAGGGAGGGAAGGGTATACAATGA
>NW_008352267.1:5348297-5351719 GCF_000622305.1 Nannospalax galili | reverse complement strand
ATGTCAATAGGCTTGGAATGAATTTTTCTGTATGAAACTGTGTGTTTTGACAATGAAGAGGAGATCTTTTTTAAACATTGGAACCTAATTTAATTTTATCTCTTAGAGAGTTTATAATGAGTATAAGATTTTATAAGTGTAATAATTCATCTGTAAACCTAGAAATGTACAGCCAATTTTGAAAGAGATGTACCCTAGCTCAGAAAAATGTTATTGAATAGGTTAATGCTGTTGTAATGAAATGCTTCTTCTAATTAAAGGAAAAAAAATGGTTTCTAAAGAGAAAAAAAATATATGGAAATTTTTATTTCACTTATATTCAAATATAGACTACTATGAATATCTGTCTGCCATACTTACATGATTGCTCTCCAGTTGTCTTCCCTTCGTGATCAAGTACCCTTGGGATGAATACAATGAGAGATTTAAGGTAGTATGTGTTGGCCTCATCTACAATACTCTAGATGTGTTCTATGTAGAATTTATGTGTGATACATTTATGTATATGCCTACATATGAATTCCTACATATATAAACAACTATATTTTATTTGAAAATTAACAAAAATTTGACAATAATTTAATAGCTTTGATATATTATGAAGTGTTTTAATGAAGTCTAAACCACAAATATCTAATGTATGTTAGTGGCATTGTTCTGGCTTTACCAATGTGTAGTAATTTTATTTTTATGTTTCTTTTTCAAGAAATGTCTTTCAGTACTGTAAAAAATTTAAACTTAAGTAATTTAAGGTGCTCTTAAGTGTTAACCATTATTATAGACAATACCATGTACTATTATGTCTATTATACATTTTCAATATTATGGCAATATAAATAATTGTGCTCTACCTTCTTTTGTCACAGCTATGAATATTAAGCTAATTCAATTCTTCTCCACATCATCATTTTTACCTAGAATTTTGGGCAGTGAGGATTTTTCACAGTGTTTTATAGACTGGCCTTGAAAATTACTGTTCAGCCTAAGTTGACCTCAAATTCACAACCATCCTGTGCCAACCTCAGCAATTTTAAAATTACAGCAGAAGAGTCATGCCAGGTATATTTTCTCTAAATATTTGCTATAGTCTTCAAGCTCATTATTCTTTCTTTATACTCTCATTGAGTAGAACTTCAGTACCTGTCAGTTGCCTTCCAAGTTACAGATCATATCTTTCAACTGATATCACTAGAAAATTGTAACAATTTCTCATCAATTTTGGAAGAATGATAAGCAACTAAAAATTATAATCAAGCATTCGCATGGTGTTATAAACAACTTCCGTATTCATTTATTTATTCTGTTATTATTTAAGATTGAATGAGCATTCTGTTTATTTCAGATGTGTTGTACAGAGTATAGAAAAAAATAGATGAAAGCTCAAATCTTGAGGAATTAAAAATATAAAAGCAATTTATTAAATTGAATAAATGAAGCGTGATGAAGTTTTGAGAAACCCAGGAGGCAAAAACACACTGTGCGTGCTGTTCAAAAGAGAGTGCTTATTGCTATTAATAGTGGGAATTACCTACAAGAATCAGTACGTACTCTTAGAAAAATCGAAACCAATAGGTATTCAAATGATAGCTATCCATGCCATAGACAGCTACAGGAACTAGTATAAAAAATAATATGAAAATGTTATGAAAAATGTTAGAGACATATAGATAGATATATATTTGTGCATTAGAATTATTTATAAATAACATTGAGGCACAAAAGAGGACTGTGAACAAGGAGTTCAAACATTATATTTAATTGATGGCAATAGTGAAAAAGGTTAAGATAAAACCAAGAAAGATACACAATGAGTGCATTTTTAAATAAGTACTGTATACTACCATATGTAATAATTAAGGATAGTTAAATTCTGAGACCTGTCAAAACTAACATCTTATTAGAAAAGTTAAGAGTTCTTTGCAAGTGATTATCTTCACTCTTAGTTCAGTACATGGAGAAGCATTTGACAAGTGAACTTCAAATATGTAGGATCCTTACTTCTGGAAGAGATTAAATCCATGTTTTCTAGAAATCTAGAAAAGATATATAATATTTAATATTTTTGTCAATAGATTACTATTTGAAATTGATCATATATGAAGTTAAGTTTAGAACACCTAAATATGAGTAATTTCTCTTAACCTCATTGTCAGGGGTTTGAGAATAACTGTGTACATTCTAATTACTAATTTAATACTTTCCTATTTGTAATTATGATACCTTTAGTCATGTAAACAAAATAATGGGATGAGAAAATTCAACTGTTACATTGTCATATTGGTTTGGATTTTATATTGTAAAGAAAATTAGCAGTGTTTCTAGAGTTTCTAACATTTTATTTGTTTTTTTGTCTTTTTTGAGACAGGGTCCCCCTGTAGCCCTAGCTGACCTCAACCTTACTGTATACATCAGGCTGGCTTGATCCACTTGTTTCTGCCTCCTGAGTGCCTCAATTAAAGGTGTGCACCACCAAGCTTTGCTAGGACTTTATAACTTTTGGATTAATATGTTTCGCAGGGAGTCTAATAGGCATGTCTTTGCCCTTTTTATGGCTCTCAACATAATAATATAAAAAATTCCATATAAACTCCAAAATGTTTACAAAAAATGATATAATGTAAATTCTGAAATCTTTAAAACTCACTGTGGCCATCTTTAAGGTTATAAAATGATTGTTAACAATACTGTTTTTTTCTGAGATTTTTTAAAAGAAGCATTTCGTTACCTTTTAAAAATAAACTAGGAGGGCTGGGCATGGTGGCACATGCCTTTAATCCCAGCACTTGGGAGGCAGAGGCAGGTGGATCTCTCTGAGTTCAAGGCCAGCCTGGTCTACATAGTGAGTTCCAGGACAGCTGGGGCTACAGGAAGACCCTGTCTCAAAAAGACCCCCCCCAAAAAATCTTAACTGTTAATCAGTATGTGACCCAGGCTTGAGTTTTGAAATTTCAACTACCTTTTCTTTATTTGTTGTATGTGTGTTTTGGGGAGGGGGGGAGTTGTGTGTGAGTTGACAGATGCATGACATGAGGGTGGGGTTCGTGGGAGAGCTGTTTCCTTCCACCATGCATGGGGTTGAGTTCAGATCATCTAGCTTCTCAGGAAGGGTCTTACCTGCTAAGCAACCTCATTAGACATTGACTTGCTATTTAAGTAACTTGACCAATTAGTTGAGCACTTTTCCTGTATTTCTTCAATGATATGTCTATAAAATCTATGAGAATTTACAAATTACAAGTACCTGTTCTTCCTTTATTGACTCAGAATCAGATCTGAAATTCTTATTGAATCTCTTTTTGAAACTGTGGTATTCCAAAACATTTTAGTAAGGAGATAAAACAGTGAGTGATAAGAGAACTCCAACTCAAATAAATTACTTGACAACAAGTCATCCAAAGTCATTTGAATAAAATTTAAATTCA
>NW_008352267.1:5347110-5348170 GCF_000622305.1 Nannospalax galili | reverse complement strand
TTGATCATAGTTTATTAACATTACATAGTTTGACTGCAAAAATATTTTTCCATTTTTTCCAAGTAAATTATAGAATCAATAAAATCTTCAATCTAACAACAAACAATTCTTTTGGTTTGTTATTATTTTATTTAGTTTTGTGTTTTTATTTTCATCTCTAGTGACCATTAGACTTTTCTTCATTAGAATACATGCATACACATAAAATAAAAATAATACATACTTTTTAAAAAATTTAGAATATTATTTATGATCTTGTGATGAATTTTGATGCCCTTACTAGCAACACACATCTCAGAATATTTGAGATATTTTTGGTTGCCATCACCTTGGGAGAGGAGATAATAGATAATATTGAATTCAGAAAAGTGAGGGCATCACGTATCCCATGTAAAATAAGCTAGTCTGGGTACAGCAAGCAATAGAGACAAAGTTCACAATACAGGCTTCAGACCTAAGTGGTGGAGAAAATTCATCTGTTGTAACTTAGGCAATGATTTTTTTTTTTTTCCTTTCATTTCCTCCTTGATGAAAACTTAACAACTGGAGAATGTGGGAGAGTTAGTCTTCTAAAATTCTTTTTGCATGTTGTATATTTAAAAACCTTCAGGCATCCATCAACTGTAAGTGAATTTTTCATATGGCTGTGGCTAATAGGCTACATGCCAAACTATTATCAATACTGCACCTTGGACTCTGGAATAACATGTGGTTTTCATTATTAAAACTATGTTTAAGAAAATATTAATACTTATCACTTACTGAAATGAGTTTCTTTGCCTTGTCTAACATTAACATTTTCATCACCTCCTTTAAATATATAATTTATTAATTTCAAACAATCATTTCTATAACTTTAGAGCAAGAAATAAAATGTACAACCAAGCTTGGTTTTTGAAAAAATAAAAATGAGGCTTATTTGTTCAAATCCCAGAGATTATGTGACATAATTTTCTTTTTCCTCCTGACTTTAAAAAAAAAAAAAAAAAAAAAAGTTTTTTGATTAAGTATCAGGAGAAATAAAAAAGCTTTACCTCATAAGGAAGAGAAGTGGAATTTT
>NW_008352267.1:5332739-5346884 GCF_000622305.1 Nannospalax galili | reverse complement strand
AGAAAGAAAAAAAAATGAAAACCAAAGTTTGTTTTTGAAAAAAAAAAAATGAGGGTTATTTTTTCAAATCCCAAAAATTTTGTTCCATAATTTTCTTTTTCCTCCTGTCTTTAAAAAAAAAAAAAAAAAAAAGCTTATTGATTAAGTATCAGAGGTAATTAAAAAGCTGTTACTCTGAAGGAAGAGCAGTTGCATGTTTACATACAGAAAGCCTGGGATCAGAAAAGCTTTGATATCAGAAATTTCAAAAACTCATCAATAATTTGGATGCAGCCTAAAGGCTATCCAGACATGGATATTTGTTACAAACTGCTGACTTGTTGAAAAATGAATGCATTCTATTCTAAAATGCTTGCAAAACTTCATCTTGCAAGTATGGGTGTGTGGCTAAAAGAAACCCCTTTACCATCTACGTTACACCTCCTTCTATCTTTCCTGGCTGGCACAGCTTTGAGAAAGCACCATATATTTTTACAGCTTTAAGGAAATATTTCTTTTCATTTCAATTTCAAGATTTCTTTTTTTTTTAGTTCTCATAAGAAAAACTTCTTATGTGCTCATTGGTTAAGGAGATAAAAATAGAATTCAATTACGATGAAGTGGCAAAAACTATGTTATTTTCCTGATCCAAATGCTGAAAGACATTTAATAGAAAAGCTGTGTTTGAAACAATTTTAGACAAAAATTATATCCTGTAGCAGAAATCAAATAGCAGGTCCACATATTTTATCTTTCATTTTGTGTTTTCAATATTGTTTATAAACTAACTCTAAATATACTGAAATTTCTAAACTGCTGCTCCAGTGTTTCATTTATTTGTAAATTCCATGTTTGAGCTTGGTAAACTTTGATAATATTATCTTAGAAATATTTAAAACAACTAACATTACATTTTTCTAACCTTTGTGTAATAAGACGTGTTATACTGAATTTTATTTACTAAAAAATTCTTGTTTTGAAATCTTCAGTGTCAAAGTGACATTAGGAAATAGAGATCCTGGAAAGGTGACTGTGACAATAGAATGGCACCTTTATCTATGAAATTAGTGCCCTTGTAGGAGAAAACAAAGATAGTTCTCAGCTTTCCCATCTTATGACAACAGAGAAAGAAGACAGCTGTCTATGAACAAGAAACATACATTCTCTCAACTCATGAAGTGTTTGCCTCTGGGTCTTGGACTGCCTCCAAAGTCCTAAGGGTAAATTTATGTTCTTTATAATTCATTCAGTCTATGACAGGTTGCTGTAGCAGCCTGAACAGATGAAGATACTAGTAGAAAGTGCAAAACTTAGGGAAACAGTGTACTTCCTAGGCAAAGTTTATGAGCTGCAAAATTTCTTCTTTTGACATAGTGATGTAGACTTACTTTAAGGAATATAAAAATAATAGACAAATATGAAAACAATCACTATCAGTCAAAATCTGTTCCCAATTGAGTGAAATACAAATCAGGATATCCTAAGAAAAAGTTTTCTGAATTGATCTTTTGGATTAAATTTCCTTCACTGGTTCCTTTGTATCTAGAATACCACTGGTCTAGCACGTATTTATATGACAGTAACTGAACAATATAAACATTATCATACTATAAAAAATGTTCACTCTTTATCATCAATTAGGCCACATTAGTAACAATAAAAATTTCAGATTATCATTATCTCTTACTACAAAGAATCATTAAAAGGAATATGAATTTGAGAGGCTTTCTGAAAAATACTTATTCTTACCAGTAGGATAGTCTTTTCCTAGAACAACAGTGAATGCTATTAATGACAGCTTAATGTTTTGCTTCTAAGGAGCTCTGTGTATAGTTGTAGATCCTCTTTCATTTGTGATCCCGTATGAGTGGTGGAGAAAGCTTGCACGTGCCTGCATGCCCACAATAACTAAATGACTCATGACTCACAGGTAATTATACCTAACAATTTCAGAGCAGGAGACTAACCTTTAAGCACATTGGCTTTGAACTTTTTCTATGTTTATCTGCTTTTGTTGTAAGGATAATTGCTCTAATAACTAGGAACAGAGAGCTTTGGAGAAAGAATGCATTCTACTCACTAGTTAAAAACAAGCTGTGATACTTAGAAGAACATACTGTATTAGAAGGTTAAATTTATAGAAGAATAACTTGTATTATGAAGGTAAATTTACTTCCAGAGATATTAGATATGATTTGATTTCTACCACCTGGGTCAGATATAGAGAATGCGTTCAATCTGTTTTATTTTGTTTTAAATTTCAGTTCAAATTTCAAAAGATATTAATGCCTGAGAATATGCCAACGAACCACCTGTCTACCAATTTGTCCAGAGCAACAGACAGCATTATTCAGAAAGCTTTTAATGTTCATTGCTTTGTAAATTTCACACTGATTTCATTCAGTATGACTAATGTTACAGTAGTAGTAAAAGTTCATTAGGAGAAAATTTATGGTCAAGGGAATAGAATCTCTGGACTGGTTGGAGACCTAACATTCCAGTTGAGCCAGTTCAAACACCTGGCCACAGCATCTCCTCTAGGAAAGCAGGATCATTGTAAGCCATGCTAAGCAGATAGCCAGAATAATTAGCTTTTTAATGAGGTGATGAATTTTTTTTCCTGCCCAGGATCCCATCTCTTAGTACCATAGTTTACCAGGATGCAGCTATGTAGCGTCTTAAGCCTGCCTACTTTTCTAATCTTTCAGGAAATCATAACCTAACCATTTCTTCTTTTTCTTTTTAAAAAATTATTTTTATCTTATGTATGTGAATGTTGTGCCTGCATGATTATGTAAGTGCACCCATTGTGCAATGCCCACAGCAGCCAGAAGGGAGGATCAGATTACCTGGAACTAGAGTTACAGACAACTGTTAGCAAGACAAGTGAGTGCTGTTAACCACTGAGCCATCTCTTCAGCCTTTTCTTTATATCACTTTTCTAAGCATACTTTTCCTAATGCTTTGGACTATTCCAACATTTCCCATTTCTTTACTTCTAATGTTCCCGCCCTATTATTT
Source organism: Nannospalax galili (assembly GCF_000622305.1). NCBI lineage: Eukaryota > Metazoa > Chordata > Mammalia > Rodentia > Spalacidae > Nannospalax > Nannospalax galili. The sequence goes on along the minus strand of NW_008352267.1, from coordinate 5,343,884 downwards.
GTCAGCTTGTCCACCATGTGTCTGTCTGTTGGGGACCCCTGTTGTGTAAAGTAGCAGCCTCTTCATGTCCGGATAGCCCATGGGCTTGGCCTCATATGCAGAGATTCCTTTTTCAGCAGGGTGCCTTCCCGGCATCTTCCTGACTCATCTTTTGAAGCAGCCATCACAGAAACATGGCCTCCGGCTCAGGAACTGCCAGATTTTTCCTGTGTGATTTTCAGACAGTCTGGCAGCCACATGTAAATGGGGCATCCTAAAAGTACCTATTAGCTAAGGTTTTTACTACCACCCCCACGGTATAAAGTGTCCTGGTTTTTCCCCAATAATTGAAGCTGGAGCTGGATTACTAAGACTTGGAGCTGAGCAGAGTCAGGAGAATAAAGAGCTGTAACACGGACTAAGCTGAATCCTGTGTCTTACTGTCTACGATCCAGTCTTCCCGGGGGGGCGCTTTCCTTCCGTCATCGACTCATGGAAATCCAGCTTTAGCTGTCCTGCACATCTCCCAGGAGTACCTATCAGCTAAGGTTTTTACTACCACCCCCATAGTATAAAATATCCTGGTTTTCCCTCAATAATCGGAGCTGGATCACCGAGACTTGGAGCCGAGCTAAGTCACTGAATAAAGGGGCTGTACCACTGACTGAGCTGAGTTCTGTGTCTTACTGCCTATGATCCAGCCTCCCCAGGGGGCACTATCCTTCCGTCATTGACTCATGAAAATCCAGCTTCAGCCGTCCCACACCTATCCTCGTGACCCGGCAGCTGACGGGTCCCAAACTTATAGAGAGAGTGCACAGGTAAAATTAGAACGAAACTCGACCAGGCCAGCCCCGGTTGCAGAGACCCACAAAGACCGGAGAAACAGGGACCCGCCAGCAACACGGAGCAGACGTGCCATGGGACCCGCAGCTTCCCAGGTGCACGCAGGAGACCGGCGCCACACTAGCAGCTGGCGCCCCAAGATCCCTGCACCCCCATATCTGTCCTCCAGGTTAGCTTAACTAGTATGGCTTTTTTCCTTTTCTCATTTATTCTTTTCCTCCAAAAAGTTTAGATTTGCAGCTTATATGCCATGGTTTTTCATTGCTGTTGTTTAGGGTTTGTTGTTATTGCTTTTGTTTGCTAATTTTTTTCTTTTTTTCCACTTAATATATAAGAGAAAATTGTCCTTAATCTTCTGTTTCAATCCATTCCAAAATTCTTTTGTTAATGAATCTAAGAACCTTAAGGGGATCTTGATTTGCCCTGTTTTACTAATATGAAAGATTTTGGTGAGCACTGCTATCCCTTTAACTGTTTTTAAAAATATGTTTTGGGCTGGGTGTGGTGGCATACACCTTTAATCCCACAGGCATTTAATCTCAGTACTTGTGAGGCAGAGGCAGGCAGAGCTCTGTGACTGTAGGCTGGGCCTACCGGGAGACCCTGTCTCAAAAAGACAAAAAAAAAAGGGCCTAAGCTTGCAGACAGATCATGGGACTCCTTAGTCTCCTGAGCCGGTCCCTCACTATAAAACACTTTATCTTATCTATCTGTCTATCATCTATCTATCTATCATCTATCTATCTATCATCTATCTATCTATCATCTATCTATCTATCTATCATCTATCATCTATCTATCTATCTATCTATCTATCTAATCTATATCTACCTATCTATTCAAGAATTTCTATTCAAGAATTTCACACAATGTATTTTGATTGCATTCAGACCCCCTCCCCCTTTCTAGCTCCTCCAACTACCCTGCCCCATACCTGATTTTCTGTCCTCCATTATTATCTCTAACATTTTTATTTCATTTTTTATTGTGTTTTTGAGATTTCCATACAATGTAATTTGATGGTATTGAGATTCCCTTACCCTACCTGCACCTCCCTTTATATATATATATATAGTCAAAAGAGTCTAATTTGTTTCTTCAAATGTCCTAATGTGAGTCCATCCACGGGAGCCTGATTACAACCTACCCAGAGTCTCATCCCTAAAAGAGATTGTTTCTGAGCCCTAGGTGGATGTTAATATAGGAACTGTGTCCAAGGACCCACAGTCTTCCGACTCTTACTCTCTATGCCTTGGGCATTCATGACATTTTGTGTTCCTGTCCCTCTGTTGCATGAAGAAACTTCATTGATGTTGATGAGAAATGGGCTATTGCAGAAGAGGGGACAGAAAGATTGTAAGAGTCAGGGAGGAGGTGCATGACCATATGTAAATAGAGTCATACAAGCTCCTGGAACTTTGCTCATATGAACCTACAGCAATAGTGTCAGCAAACACAGGACCTATGCAAATCAAGAAGACAAAACTCCAGTATAGAACTGGGGAAATGGGCATCAGGCCCCAATTTTAGTCAAAGAATTATTGGCAAATAACTACTGTTGGTGAGGAAAAGCTGATCTTATTTGTATATAAAGTCATGTAAAATTATTTTAAACCACAGAATTATAGCAATGAAAACAATTATATAATAGATTTCTTATAATAATTAAGTTATAATTAATACTGATACATAATTTGGTTGATTTATTTTTAAATTTTACATTATTGATTTATAGTTTTCGTAGTTTGTCAAAAAGCATCAAATTAAAACAATTAACACACTTACAATTGGATATAAAATTTTAATTACTTTCAAAGCTATTTTACACTTGATTCTAGTCAAAAGCCAGAGAAGTGATTACAACTGCAATCTTGAGATGAATTCTGACTTTCCTAACTAGTCCCCATGAGAAATGCACATACAGTAAGTGTCTAAACATTAGTGCACATGTACACTTGGAGCTGTATGGCAAGGAGCACAGTGCCAGACAGAAGAGACCTCCCTTTGAGTGGCTGAAGACAGTGGTCAGCAGATTCCCCAAATAACAAAGGATATGGCCAAACATCTTAGTTATCACCTATAACTAGTAGATAAGTCCCTACTGCTGAAGGCAGACTTAGTTCCAATACAGGGCTTAAAGCAATGAAGCAGGAGCTGACCTGGAAGACTTCTACCTGACGTTTAGTTATCATAAAGCTAGGTGATAATATGCAAACTGCCAAGGGAGAAAACCAATCAATGGTTCATTCCAGGCCTAAACCCTAATAACCATAATGACAGGCACAACAAACTACCTCTATTGGTGCAGTGGTGGCACTGTAATCTAGGGTGCAATCAACAGCTATCTAATTGGACTTAAAGTCATCTCAATGGGAGTGAATTCATGGGTGGCACTGTAAGTTCAGCCAAATACACATGACAGGAGAGGTTCTTAGATCCTATAGAAAATCCTTTCTTTTTCATATCTCTAGCCAAATGATACTTCTTACCATATACTAAATATCTATCCTTATATTTACAGACAAGCATATTATATACTACTCATCAAAGAAGGTTCTTTTTGCAACAGATGGAGGCTACTGAAGAATTCCACAACTGATTAGACACAGAGAATATACATCTGAGAGATACCCAGTACTAGGTGACATGTCTGCAGTTGAACCTCTACACCAAAGCCTCATAGAACATAGCAGAACAAGGGGCAGAGAGAAAAATAGTGCATCCCTCAACTCTCGACAGTAAAGCTTCCTTATACAACACAGTGCAATATACACAGAAGGTCACAACTGGCCAAATTTTAAATAATAGGAGACTGCAGAGTATGTATCCTTGGATAGGACTCCTATAGTGAAACTCACCCATCCATTGGTCAAGGACCATTGTGGAAGAGGAGGCAGAAAGATTATAAGATCCAGAGCTGGGTCATGAACACAGGGAAGCAAACATGTGAACTTGTGGTAATGGAGGAAACAATACAGGACCTGTGCCAAAGAAACAAGGGCCCAGAGGGAAGGAGAGAAATGGGTGGCAGGCCAACCCTTGACTGAGATTTATTGGAGATTTATTGCTACTGATTGGGGGAGATTATACCTTACATGTGATCTCTAGATGGACTGACTATACTCCAGTGGATGTATTTAACACTGAGGATGTCTGGGTACAAATGCTTGACTGGATAGGACTTAATATGTATGGTGGAATACATGAGGTCCAGTTGTGGGTTGGGGGGGACATGGATGGGGAGAGGGTTTAATTTGATGAAGAATTGTTGTATGAAATTACAAAAGCTCAATAGATAGGAGATACCTTTTTTTTGAGTTGTTGGCCAGGGTGGCCTAAGGGACACACAGCATAGAACTGGGAAAATGAACAGCAGACTCCAATCTTATGAAAAGGAATATTGACAACTGATTGCTGCTATATGCAGAACAGCTGACCTTCCTAAAACAAAGACCTCTAGATACGCTGACTAGATTCACAAGATGGACAAGTAGTAGGGAATGGCCTGGGGTGCCGACAACACAGCAGACAGTAGCAGGGATATCAGAGTATAAGGGCTCTAGTGGAGGGAGGGAGGCTATGGGACTGTGCCATCTGGGAAGTGGGTATATAGTTGAATAAGATGGTTTCGGATGTTCTATGTGATACACACACACACACACAAAATCAACACATTTTAAAAAATGTATTATACTTGAGGAGGAAACATGGAAATTTATGTCATGTTAATTAGTAGAGGTGATAAATATTACCATTGAAATCTACCTGATGACTTTATAGATACACACAGGCACCAATGAGCCAAATGCAACCAATCATAACTAGTAATAATCAGATACATACAGATTAGAGATGCATGCACCAACATCTTAGTGTTAGGAGCAAAATCAATGAGTCTGCAAGGAACAATATATTCTAAAATGAAATGGAGATATTTTTTAAAGGTTAAAAACTCATTCAATTTTATGTCTTACAGGGCTTATACTGAGTTCAACATTGTATAACTGTGTTAATTCAACTGTGAACCTAGAAACATACAGCCACTTGTGAAAAACATGTACTCTTGCTCTGGAGTGTGTTACTAAATATGTTGAAGCTGTAATGAAATGCTTCTTCTAATCATGTAGTTATTAAAAATTTTTTAAAATTTTTCTTCATGTTAAATAGTAGAGATGATAAATATTACCAGTGAAATTTAACAGATGATTTTATATCCATGCTCAGGTTCTAAGGATCCGAGTATAACTAGTAATAATCAGATACATAGAGATTAAAGACACATGTGCAAGCATGGAAGTGTTAGTAACATTAAAAATGTAGGAAACAGCATATCTTAAAATGAAATGGAGATCTTTAAAGGGTAAAAACTCATTCAATTTTATGTCTTTTAGGGTTTATACTGAGTTCAATATTGTATGACTGTATTAATTCAACTGTGAACCTAAAAATTTACAGTCACCTTTGAAAGAGAAGTAGCCATGCTCTGGAATGTGTTAGTGAATATGTTAAAGCTGTAATGAAGTGCTTCTTCTAAACATGTGGTTATTAAATTTAAAAAATTAAAAAAATAAACTTTAGAAAAAAATTAAAAATAAAAATCAAAGACCTTTAAAAATTTTTAAACTATGAAAATAATTTTGAGCATAAGATATGAAACTAAAAAAGTAATTTAATAAATAATATTTGAATAATCATGTCTATTATACCATTAGATGGCAATTAGTATATGGTCAAAATGGTAATGTACTGTCAAAATTGTTATTCTTCAAATAATCTGTATATACTATTAGCTTTATTTAAAGCAAGGATTCTCACAGCAGCTAATTATATATTTATTGTTTGTAATTTAACCAAAGAAAAATTCATCATTTATCTGAAAAAGCTGGTGTTCCAAAAAATTTGTGGACATGTAAGAATGTATCTCAGGAAAACAAGAAACTGAAATGTTCAGCTTTTTGATGTGGAGGCAATTATCTATACTTAAATTTTCATTCTTATCACTTATACCATGACCAAATGCCTAATTCAAAATCAAAATAACCATATTTTTTCCTTATTTCACAATTTCTATATCTGAAAAAGCTGGTGTTCCAAAAAATTTGTGGACATGTAAGAATGTATCTCAGGAAAACAAGAAACTGAAATGTTCAGCTTTTTGATGTGGAGGCAATTATCTATACTTAAATTTTCATTCTTATCACTTATACCATGACCAAATGCCTAATTCAAAATCAAAATAACCATATTTTTTCCTTATTTCACAATTTCTACACTATTTAGCTTGTCTCCAAACAACAGCATGTATAACTGATAAATTTTATCCATGCTGTTTTTTTTATAGAATAAATAAATCAGAGATAAAATGTCCTCTATTAAGTATAAGCCTAATCAGAAATTTGGACACCCATAAAATGTGGCAAATGGACTGCTTTTTTTCTTCATCAAAGTAAATGTTAAAGCAAATGAAAATATTTATTTCCTCACCTTCACTTAGCTCTAGATTAGGTGGAGGGAAGCAGCCTTTATCTTTGCATGTCTTTGGGAATAGGCTCATAAGTAAATTCCACAGTTGGCCTCACATTGTGACTCACATACTGAGAGCATATTAAGCTAAAAAAATCTTTCACACATCTGCAGAAAATAATAAACACTGTAAGGGATATGCCATAGTTTTCCCATGCAGATGGGTGGCATATTATCAGATTGTGAAGAACAGAATTGCCTGGTGTAAGGACAGCATTCACCTGCTTCCTGTGCTTTATTTAAGTACAGACACACTTGTATTTCTAAGATCTTGAGCATTATGGACATTTGACATAAAATTTAACAATCTGACAATAGCATAAAGGCATGTGTGCACCTGTGTGCACGTGTCTGTGGGGGGGGGAGGTGTATGTGTGTGTGTTTGTGTGTGTCATAAATTACTGTCAATTATCTTACTCAGTTACTCTCTGCCTTTAACAGAAAGTCTCTAAACCTAAAGCTCACCAATTCAGCTACACTGTCTGGCTAACAAGCTCCAGAGATCCTATTTTCTTTGCCTTCTAGTACAAGTAGTATGAAATTGACTACCATGTCTGGTGTTTCTTTGTGAGTTCTGGAGAATTAAGTCAAGTCCTTCATGCTTGTATAGCAAGCAGTTTACTGACCTTTTTCACAGCCCTATTTTTAAAGGCACAAACAATTACTCAACACTTATTCAATTAACTATCAATGGAAAAGCACAACTCTTACCTCAAAGGGAATAAGAACTAGTTAGTTCTGGGGCCCATATGTGTGACCATGACCCAGGAACACATATTTATGTCACCCTAAAATTCTACCTTCCAATGTAGTAACAGTTTCATGAAGTTATTATAGAGATAGAACAAATAAATCACAATTGAAGACACTTTTCAAATACATTCGTGGAGACATCAGAGAAGAGGGTTATAGCAAAGTGGGGAGAATTCTGCTATTGGCTTTAGATGCTTCTGACAAGCTTAAGCCCCTTGTGTTGATAGAAGCTGGAGGACTGCCAAGTTAATACATCTCAAAAGGTTTTTTTGTTTGGATTATAGAGATAGAACAAATAAATCACAATTGAAGACACTTTTCAAATACATTCGTGGAGACATCAGAGAAGAGGGTTATAGCAAAGTGGGGAGAATTCTGCTATTGGCTTTAGATGCTTCTGACAAGCTTAAGCCCCTTGTGTTGATAGAAGCTGGAGGACTGCCAAGTTAATACATCTCAAAAGGTTTTTTTGTTTGGTTGTTTTTCAAGTTTTGTCACAACAAAGGAAATTATTAGCAGAGCTCATCTCAAATAAGTCACAGAGGGGGAGAAACATCTTAACCAGCCATCCAGTCCTGCCTGAAAACCAAAACAAACCAAATTAAACTAAACTAAGCCAAACCAAAACACACTTGTTTTTTCTTTTCTCTTTTTTTCTTTTCTCTCTTTTTTTTTTTTTTTGTTTTTTTTTTTTTTTTTTTTAATCTGTTAGTTAAAGGATGTTAGGTCAAACACAGATGTGCACAAAAAATGGTTATTTAGGGTCTAATAATATTCCAAGATAAACTGTAAGTAAGCTCTGGATCCACAACCTTCCAAACTCACCACAATCACTGATGTGCTAATCAGTTGATGAGTTTTGCAGGAGGTTCAGTTGAAGATATATCTTAATTTCTTGTTGATTTGTAATTGAAAGAATATTTCAAAACAAATCATGTTTTATTTTCTTCTTGATTTGCATTCAGCATTTTATAAATTAAAGTATACTTACTCCTTATCCTTCACAAAATATCATGACTGTTGTTGAATCTTTTCAAGAAGACTGAAACATAAAGTTAAATTATTCTTTGCTGGAAAATGAATACTTAGGGAAGAGGAACGTCCTTCCCAAATTCTTTCCTTGATGTTTGGTTATTTTTTTCTCCTTAAAGACACTGGCATCATCCTATGAATTTCTTATTATTGTAATACTTTATCAAATACAGTGTTATGTGAAATTGTGTGGCATGTTTTCATAAATGTATGAGAATTCTCTATATTGATTTCAAAATGAATACACAATATAATTGCTACATTAAATTATTAAAACTAATAATAATGATATAGGCATATGGGAAGCACATGTGGTCGAAGCACTCACACACAAAAAATTGTTATAGGATCTAAGCTTTACAGAGAGATAAGTCTGAGCTCTAGATTAAAGAAAAGTCTGAGAAAGTTGACTTAAACAGTCCAGTATCTGGGTTAACTACTTTGTAAATGATAGTAAAGATGTTTGTGAATGGTAAACCATTAAATGATAAAGTCCTTAACAGGGCCTCAGGCACTCTGTAACCTTCAGTCACCTCACTTGACTTCTGGGTTTCAGGTTAGTCCTTAAAACATTTCCAGATTTAGTATTCTCTTGGCTATTCAGTTCATTTAGTTGCTGCACATTGTCTCACAAACAGTTTTCCTTGATTTTTCATAACCAGCTCTGCTGTGTGCTGGTATCTGTTTAAAGAGGCATGTTTCTTTGTCAGTCAGTGGCAGTTAATGAGTACACTGGATCAATAGGAATTTTCCATAATGAATATTTTTTATCAAAAAATGCATCAAACAAGAATCTAATTTATTGTCTGATGTTAAGGATCCTTAGATAAAATGTTTTCAGTTTGTTCCTCCTATGTAATATTCAAAACGTTAATTGTTAGCTATGGCTATGCCATTTTGAAAATTCCTCCATCTTGGTTAAATAGTGACCTGATCTGCAGGGATGTGTCTCAGGAGTTTAGGAGAAACAAGTCTGGAATGCTAACTAGTTGTTTGTGGAAATGGAAATGGTCACCATTTAACCAAGATGGAGGAACTTTGCAAAAATGGCATAGCCACAGCTAACAATTTCACCAAGATACTTTTGCCTTTGACTCCAGAGTGCTGGGATTAAAGGCATGTGCTATATACCTTGACAAAATGATTATTTTTTAAAGAAATTTATCTTTCCCCAACTAAATTGGACCATTGAAATTTAACCCTTTATCTAAATGGTATTAGCTACATTGAAAAACATGCATTGCTACTGTGCTTTGATGATTCATGAAGTATACAGATGATAATGATAAGTTTTTTTTAAATTTATTTGTAGTTTATTTTTTTTACATATTTAGAGGAATAAACTAAAAAGAAATAAAAACATCTTTGTTCACTGTTGTATAAAAATATTCTACCCCAGATAATGAAACAATGAAAGACCAAAATAACACCACCAAAGTCCAATTTGGAGGGCAAATGAGTTTGTTAGGTTTTCAAACAGCAGCAGTTTCCCCCCTCCCCAACAGGGACCTCACCTTGACCTTTGAAGTCAAGGGAAAGAAACTCTGCTGAGAAGCAGTCTGCCTTCCCTCTGATCTCCAAAGATAAGATAAGCAGATTCTACCTGATAACCAGAGATTTTAGAAGCTGTTTCTCTCTTATCTGAAGAGGGAAAAAGTAAACACTTCCAGATCCTACCTGCTTCCCCCTCCCTGATTTCTCCCCCAAACATTCCCCCTTCCACACCCTAAAGCCCCCACATATAAAGTCCCAGCTCACAACCCATGGGCGGACATCTTTCCCCTTCCCTGACATCTTTCCCTTCCCTTCCCTTCCCTTCCCTTCCCTTCCCTGACATCTTTCCCTCTGCCGACATCTTTCCCTTCCACGAGGGAAGGGTGCCCCATGCGAAATAAAGCTGTATCCTGCTGAGAATTCCATCTGTGCCTCGGTGCCTCTTCCATCTGCTTGCTCCCACCTGCTCTCTACCTATCAGATGGTGCCAAAACCCAGCTCTTATTTCAAGGGACATAGCACGTAAAACTTTCGGACTCGCTTGTCATTACTGGCCTCTGAGAACACCACTGATTCGGCATTAAGGTACACTTCAACCCTCTATCTCTCTCCCCTCTCCCATGCCTTTCAGCTCTCTCTCTCCCTCTCTCCCTTTTCCCCTTCACTACTCTCCACCAGTTCTCTTTTCGTCTCCTTTCCAATCAAATTTGGTCACTCCCAGACCTCACTCAAGGCCACTGGACAGCAATGGTTTCTCCGACTGTTGAACTGCCCGGCACAGTTACTTTGTCTGTCCATGCCCACCTGGGAGTCAGACCTGCCTCCCCATCACACTCAAATCTGTTTCTCTACCTTAGCTCCCTTCCCTTCCTTGCTCCTGCCATCTTTTGCCTTCCCCTAACATCTCATCTTCTCTCCCTCTCTCTCTCTCTCTCACTCTCCCTCTCTCTCTCTCTCCTCTCCCTCCATTCACTACCTACTCTGAGCTTCATCTAGGCCTCTCCATTCTTCTCCATTCCCGGCCCATCTCAGCCTCCAGGCCCACTACTTTGTTTCCTTCTACTTTGGCTCCTACTGGCTGGTCACTCACCACATTGCAGAACCTTTCCTAACTCGTTTTTACTCACTCGAAATCACACTGGTGTGTGGGAGGTTCTGCCCTGCCTTTGAGTACAGGATGCTGTGGTCACTGGTGGGGACACACACAACTCATATTCTCCCCCCCCCACCAGTGATTGCAGGATGCTGCCCTGGGGTTTGGGAATTCAACTCGAATCAGCAATACAAGAAAAAGAATGCTTTTGTTTTGTGTGGGGACACACACAACTCATATTCTCCCCCCCCCACCAGTGATTGCAGGATGCTGCCCTGGGGTTTGGGAATTCAACTCGAATCAGCAATACAAGAAAAAGAATGCTTTTGTTTTGTTGCCTGATTCTTCTTGTTCTTGTTTTTATGTGACCTAAGCCAAACCTTTCTCTTCCTGCTTTCTCTCTCTACCACTCTGCCTCTCTCTCT
>NW_008352267.1:5330730-5331830 GCF_000622305.1 Nannospalax galili | reverse complement strand
AGTTCCCCTTCAGGACCCTGGGCGGGGTTACCAACCCCCACCAGGAGGTCAGATAGGACCTTCCCCAGGTAGAGCAGCCAGGGACCACATGATCACTTGCCTCCTGACAGGTCTTCAGAGAGCTTCGCCCCCCCAAAGTAGTTAACTTTGAAAAGCTTAGATTGATTATTCAGGCCTCTGCTGAAACCCCAGCTCAGTTTATGGACAGACTCACTGATGCTCTGGTCCAGTATACCAAGTATGACCCAGAGTCTGCAGAAGGACAGCTTATGCTTCACCACCACTTTATCTTACTATCAGCTCCAGATATTAGAAGGAAACTTAGGCGCTTAGACAAGGGCCCTGAAACCCCCACAAGAGATCTGTTGGACACGGCATTTAAAGTATTTTATAACCGAGAGGAACAGGAGAAGGCAGACAAGCTTACCCTGTCCAAGCAAAAGTACCAGCTTATGGCTGCAGTCCTAAGGGCTCCTCCCAAGAACACTTCGAACACCAATGGGGCCCAACAACATCTGCCAGGACCCTGCTTCAAGTGCGGAGTGACTGGACATTGGGTAAGACAATGCCCTAACCCACGGCCACCACCCGGAACCTGTCCTTCCTGTGGGCAACAAGGTCACTGGAGAGTTGATTGTCCTTCTTTGCAATGCCAGGGAAGGCCACTCACCTCCAAGACCCAGCCTCATTTACAGGGTTCAGTGAACGATATTCTAGGCCTGGCGGCTGAAGACTGACAATGCCCTGGCTTCTCAGCCCCCACTGCTTCTATGCCTATCACAGTGGAGGAGCCCAGGATTTCAGCCATGGTGATGGGTAAGATTATTAATTTCGTTATTGACACTGGCCCGTTATGGTCAGTTCTCCCTTCCTACTCTGGTAAAGTTTTTCCCTCATAGATCTCTGTGGTGGGGGTTGGGGGGAAGCCTCACAACCCCAAATCAACAGGACCCTTAGCCTGTGTATTCTGGAAGGTGCCTTTAACTCACTCCTTCCTGGTTATGCCCACCTGCCCAACCCCCCTACTTGGCAGGGATCTCATTCAAAAGCTCTCCCTTTCGATTTCTCTCCCATTCTCCACACTATTTCTCCTTTCCCCT
>NW_008352267.1:5288337-5330472 GCF_000622305.1 Nannospalax galili | reverse complement strand
AAGGAACCAGAACAAAGAGGTCAGCCACCTTGGCAGTCCTGGTAGGAGTTAGCCTGGTGGCATCAGTGGCAGCCACAGGACTTGCGGCCGGAGGCTTGGGACACATGCTGATCTCAACCCATCATCTTTCTCAAGAAATAGAGCACCTCAGACAAGAGCTCACTTCAACAGTGGAAACTACAGCCCAGTCAATCCAGTTCCTACAACAAAAATTATCCTCCCTAGCTGAAGTTGCACTCCAGAACAGGCAAGCCCTGGATCTATTAACTACAGAAAAAGGGGGAACCTGTATTTTTCTGGGTGAAGAATGCTGTTATTTTATCAACCAATCCGGTAAGGTCGAACATGATATAGAACAAATCAAACAGGTGGCAAAAAATCTTTCACTTAAAAATTTCCAGTACCAACAGTCATCTCAATGGGACATTTTTACAGGACTAACTCCTTGGCTTCTGCCCTTATTGGACCCTCTGCTTTCTATCACTTTGGTGCTAACCATTGCTCCTTGCCTTGTCAGATGTTTTGAGAACCAGATCCGAAAACTAACACATACTAATTTTAATCAGTTGTTACTTTCCTTCCCTTCACATGTATACGAATGCCTGTCAACCATCGAGGACCCTGTTCAGATGCATGGAGAGACAACCCCTGCTGCCTAGCGGACCCCTAAACCAGCCTACCCCCCACATCGACCCTGTCCAGCAGGAAGTAGCAAGATGACAACGGTGCCCCCTATCCTATAACACAAAAGGCTGGAACATTAGGTTTCCAAACAGCAGCAGTTTCCCCCCTCCCCAACAAGGACCTCACCTTGACCTTTGGAGTCAAGGGAAACAAACTCTGCTGAGAAGCACCCTGTCTCTCCTCTGATCTCCAAAGATAAAATAAACAGATTCTACCTGTTAACCAGAGATTTTAGAAGCTGTTTTTCTCTCATCTTAAGAGGGAAAAAGTAAACACTTCCACAACCTAATCCTACCTGCTTCCCCTTCTCTGATTTCTCCCCCAAACATTCCCCCTTCCACACCCTAAAGCCCCCACATATAAAGTCCCAGCTCACAACCCATGGGCGGACATCTTTCCCCTTCCCTGACATCTTTCCCTTCCCTGACATCTTTCCCTTCCCTTCCCTGACATCTTTCCCTCTGCCAACATCTTTCCCTTCCCTGAGGGAAAGGTGCCCCGTGCGAAATAAAGCTGTATTCCACTGAGAATTCCATCTGTGCCTTGGTGCCTCCTCCATCCGCTCGCTCCCGCCCGCTCTCTACCTATCAAGTTTTATTGTGTTATTTCAGGAGTGTGAGTAGGGGTTGCTTACAGGAGAAAAATGACTCAAAGACAGCTGTGTCACAAAAAGCACACCACAGCATTGGTGACAGCTCATGACAGCAGGAAACCTGGATTGCACTACACACCTCCAGGCAGCTCAACAGACTAGAGAATTTGTTTTCCAGGTAGATCACTTGCTCTAGCCTCTTCCAGGCATCTCAGCTGGTCTCTACTTCTTCAAGGCAGCTTTCCTTGTCTAGAAGAAGCATCTCTCAGCAGTCTTGGGGAGGGAGGTGCCTAGTGAATCTGATCAAATTCAGGGAGTTCCTGAAGCTATTTAGTTGTGTACTTCAGAGTTTAAGGAGATTCCCTTCAGCATGGAACTTTGCATGTTTTCATAACATCCTTTTGATGTACAGTTTTTAATCTTGTAGGAAATTGTTACACAGTATTCAGAAATGAAATCACATCAAATAAAATATCTTCATATATAAATCTATCAATCACTTACCTATCTATCTATCATCTATCTATCTATCTATCTATCTATCTATCTATCTATCTAGAGAAAGAGAGTGAGGGAGAGAGGAGTGACATATTTGAGAAGAATCTTGAAAATGATTAGAGAAAAAAATCTGAGAAGGTTGAAAGAACAGTAATTTAATCCTAAGAACTCTTCAAAATCATTGAGAGAAAAAAATATTGCTAATCAAAACATTGATTTGGCATGGAAGATTACAGTTTAAAAAAATGGAAGAGTGAAGAGTCAAATGACATGTCTTTGTAATCAATGAAAAGGAGTTTATTCTTATTGTAAGAAAGGTCTTTCAGAATTCTGTTCAATAAAATTGGTAATATGGTTTAAATTACAGTCGAAGCAATCTGAATGAGAGTATGATGGACTACATACAAAAAGAGTTAGAATTTAAGTAAGGTGTTGTTATGAATTAATTGTCACACTCTGAGTAAATAATAAGACCTGAACTTACATTTAAATGAAGAGCTGATAAGAAAAAAAGTCAATGGAATGCTTTGTGGGTGTGGCTTAGTCACTGAGACAACAAAGTTGGATAGCAAATGAGATATCAAGTAAAAGATTGATTAAACTATATTTTTGGTCTGATGTGAGAAGTGAAATGATACTACTAGAAATGTATAAGAATATTTTTAATAAAAGCAAGAAATTCAGTAATTAGTGCTTGGCATATGCATTCTCTCTCCTTTTAAATGGAGAAATCTACTAAGAGTTGAATTTGACTGATTAGTCTTGTAAGTATATGCATATTGTCAGGTCAAAACTGAGTGCTAGAGACATGAATTTAGAAACATATTAATTATTAATGTCTTTGTTTTAAAGAAATCAGCTAGCACATACATATACATGAAGAAGAGAGCAAATACTGATTTATGTTATTAAAATATTTTATGATGAAGAGAAAGGAAGGTGATCAATAATTAGTGAAGGGGTGGAAAGTGAAAATATTGGGGCTTCCTAATTGTTAGGTACCATCCCTGTAAGGCACAGTCTTCCTCCCCTCTAAGCACCCATCAATTATCAAAAGTTACTTAGGATGGAATGGAATTTATAACAACTCCTCCATATCTATAATGAGATTTTTGTCTGATATGAGATTACACAGGAATTATGCATGCTGTCACCATTGCTGTGAGTTCATATTAGTAAATGACCAGCTGTCTGGAAGACTGTTTGTTTGTGGTCGTCCACTGCCTCTGGGTCTTAAAATCTTTCAACCTCCCCTTCCACAAAGATCCCTGAGTCTTAGGAGGTACAGGTTTGAAATAGGTGTCTGCTGATTCAGAGATAAGCACTCTGTGGCCTCTTGTTCTCTGGACATTAGTCAGTTGGGGGCTTCTGTGTTAGTCACCATATGCTGTAAGTAAACTTCTCTGGAGAGAGTTAGAGATGCATTCATCCTATGTGTAGCAAGTGCATTAAAAATGTGTCACAGGGTTAAGTGTCTCACAAACATTTATTCTCTGCATTTAACCAGTTCTGGAACTCTGTAATAGTCTCTGTCTGTGGCAAATAAAAGTCCTTTGGTGAGAGATGAAAGTTACACCTGTCTATAAATATGAGGATACATATTTAGAACAAAGTAAGAAATTATGTTAGTCTAGGTCTGTGGAAAAAGTAGGCTTTTCTCTAAGATCTATGACCACTTTCCAGCCATGTGTATTTTGCTATGTTTATTGTACCATATATGAGTCCCCTTCAGTGGATGGGATTTTAATTCCTGTTAATTCTTGATTACCCCAAGATAAAAGTGCCACTGTTTTATCAATAGTGATACTTTGCTGAGCCAGTTGTTATTTACTGTGTTTTACAACTAGGAAGGATTATTTATTAATTGTGTATAGTATTCTCTGATTCAACGAAACCTAGTCTCCTCAGGGAGGAGGCTTCCTGAACTCAGCTTGATTGCTCCAAGTCTTGTGTCTAAAGTATGGCCTGTTTTCAGCCGTAAGGTCTTACTTTCAAGTTCGGGAGGTAATTAAGTACTGTGTCAATAGCCTTTGTCATTTTGAGAATCTCTTGGACAACACTGACCAACAGCCTGAGGAAAGGTTTCTCCTGCCTGACATTGTGATTGTTTTGCTATATAACCTTCAACAAATCACATGTACTTGTATATTTACTGTATGTGTATTTTACAGTAGGACACTGAACTAATACATTTCCCTCTGGTTTTTCAAACCATATAGTAGGAGACAGGTGTTATTAAGGAGGGAATGGGGGGTGCTTTAACAGGGGAGGGAGTACGGAGGATTATATTGAGGAGAGGATTATATTGTGGAGTGAGAGGAGAAATAAAAAATGCTTGGTATGAAAAACTTGTAAGATTTTTTTATCTCAGGCATTTTTGTCATAACAATGGACAGCTACTAGTTCCTTTAGCTTTGCTTGAAATCATGTTTGTAAAAAGTTGGAATGATCTTGGCAAGTACAAAGTCAGTGCCTGAAAGTCAGTAAGGTGAGAAAGAGGTGAGAAAGAGGAGCAAGTTTGAACTTTGTAAGTGCCAAAGGAGACGACATGTTTTGAATTTTTCCAGAGTACAAAAGGTAACATGAAGAAGAAACATAATTTGAGTGCATGGTAATGGTGGATTTTCATGGGTCATTAGAGATTTAAGATACTAATGCAAATCCAGCAATGGACTATATGTGGTTGTCACCATTGTCGTGTGATGAGCTATAAGCAGAATATATACAGAGAATTTTCAAGATGAATATAATATAAAAGGTCCATGATAGTGTGATTTCAGAATTGCCTGCAAAATTCTACAAAAGCACACAACTCAAAAATCTAACAATACCAGAGTACTTTTCAACAATTGTTTACTTGTCTAATGAAAGTTAAGTGGGACTACTGTAGAAGGACTTTCATGCCCGTAGAAAACCACAACATACAAAAGTGATGTGGGTGAAGGGAGTCAAGACCCATTCCAAACTGGAAGCTGAACTTGGTAATGTTGTTCATGTAGTACTGGTTTTAAAGCCATGAAAGATGCAGTAGTGAAGGGGTCATCAGTTCTTCTTATGTGGTCTCAGAGAGTTGCTGAGACCAGGCAGGCTGTATCAAGAGAGTCCCCTGAGTAAAGAAGGCCATACGAGGTCAAGAGGCCCTGAGCAGACATTGATTGAAGCTGTAAAATCAAACCTGGTTTGTAGTAGAGATCCCAAGATTTTGGAGATGTCAGAGCTATAAGACATCTGCCAAGGAGAGCTGCATACAGTCAGTGGAACCACTCCACGAGTGAGATATATGTAGCAGGAAGCAAAGCTAGAGGAACAGCACCATCTATGCCCTTTGGAACTAAAGTCCCAGACATTAGACATGGAACCACAGGATTTAGTGTTTTCCCTGATGGTTTTTAGTCCTACTTTGGTATTTCCTCATCGTACCTTCATTCCTCCCTTTTGGAATGGAAATGTGTATCCTGTGCCATTGCATGTTGAGGCTTCTGACTAAGAGACTGCCTTGGGCCTCAGAAGAGACTTTGGACTTTGGATTTTTAAATAGTATTTGAGACTGTTAAAGACTATAGAGACTTTGAAGCTTGAGATAAATTCATTTTGCATTACAACATAGCCATGGACTGATGAGGACCAGGAAATGGAATGTAGTGGTTTTAATGACAAATATCCCCCATAAGCTCAAGAATTTGAACACTTGGTCAGCTGGTGGTGCTGTTTGGGGAAAGCCATGGAACACCTAGGTGTGGCCTTGCTGGAGGAAACACATCATCATTGGGGGTGGGTTTGAGAGTTTGTAGCTATGTCCCATTTGGAGTTTGTCTTTCTGCTTCCTATACCTGCTTGAAGATGTGAGTGCTCAGCATTCTTCTCTGCCTGCCTCCTGCCATAACTTTCCACTATGATGGACTCTTACCTCTGTTTTTTTGTTTTGTTGTTGTTGTTGCTGTTTTTGAGACAAAGTCTCTCTGTATCTCCAGCTAGTCTGGAACTTGCTTTGTAAACCAGTCCAGCCTCGATTTCATAGATATCCATTCACCTCTGTCTCCCAAGTACTGGTATTAAAAGGCTTGTGCCATGACACTTAGACCCACACTCATAAAGGAATAATTCATCAGGGGATGTATACATGTCTTTTGACTTTCAAAGGATGGACTGAATGATTTGCAAATCTAGCCCAATCACAGGATCACTGGGAAGTGCAGTGATCAATATGATCAGAGACAGATGAAACTTGGGTACTAATTTTATAACCTAAATGGTTAAAGGGGATAAATGTAAGTGAATGATCATTGTGATAAAGAAGGAACAACTTAAAGATTATAATAAGAAGAAATTTTAAAATGCTATGGTCATTATTTGGGCATCCTAAAAAGGAAAGGCTATTTGTCATAGCTGGACACTGGTCTGTTAACATTGAAAACATAGACCTGCAATTTTTAAATTCCAGACATTGAATATTGTATAATTATGATGACAGAAGGTAGGGATTTATTTATTTATTTATTATTTATTTATTTGGTGTTTTGAAACTTGATCTAATTTAGCTCAGACTAAACTTGAACTCCTGTGACTTGTTTTCAAGATTGTTCTTCCATTTGACAATTTTGGGCCTCAAACACAAATTTATATAGGCCAGCTATGTGTAAAATGAGGAGACTACATGAAGCCTTACCCATATGACTGTTATGGAAAACAATGGTAGTAAAAAATACAACAAAGGTGTGGTGCTGCACATCTTTAATCTCAGCACTATGGAAGCAGTAGCAGGTAGATCTCTGTGAGTTTGAAGTCAGCCTGATCTATATAATGAGTTCCAGGCCAATGTGGCCTATACCATAAGACTTGATCTAAAACAAAACAAAAACAAAAGCAAACAACCAGAAAACCACACCAAAACAATAAACACTGAAACAACCACAAACAAACCAGCCCCCCAAAGCCTATCTCATATTATGCAGAGTGCTTATAGAGATGAAGTAAGAAAAATTTAAATCTGCATTAATCAACCATCTAAAGAAAACTGAAAACCAATAGAAGCCGGCCTAGAATAACTCTTTAAAAATACGACTATTTACTTTGACACAAGTCAATAAAAATTTACGAAAATGATTTTTATCTCATCACATAATGGCATAATTTAAATGATTTTGCTGTCTGCATTCTTTAAAGCTGGTTGTCATTTTAAAATTAAATTATTAAATAATTTTGCATAGTATTAGTGATTGGAAAATGTGTAACTTTTTCTTCACAACTACTTGGAGTGTTTCTGAAATATCATGAACTCTTTTGTCACTTAGAGAACAAGAAGGAAAAAGAAACATTTATATAAGGGACTATTTGCAGACCTAATATTTACTAGAGCCTATTAGTCTTCAGCTATTGAGTTTATGCTTCTCGATCAACATGCATGTGCATGCTTATGTGGGTGTTGGTGTTTTTGTATGTGTGTATACACACTGACAAGACCATGCGTGCTTGTGCTTTGATAAACGACTTGGCAATATTTCCTTCTGGCTAGTTTTACTTTGTTTGAACATTTCTTAAACACAAACCATCCTAGATACTCATTTATCAACTTACAGGATTCAAAAAAAAATTGGTAACAAAGTAAAAAATAACATCTAATCTAATTTGCATGAATGTTACATCATTCATGTGTTGTTAAGAGAATCCAATTCAGAACACCTGAATAAACCATTTTTCATGTGCTAGTTTTCTTCATTTTTGTTTTAAGTTGCAATTCTCTTATCATGATTTCCTTCCTGACATGAAGATCCTGGCCTCCATTCTCTATTAAACCCCTGCTCTCTGTTTTTCTCATGGTACACCAGGCATCGCTCCTTGTTCATTTTTAGTAACACTATGCAGAAAACAGAGCTGTGATTGTTTATCTAAATTCTACTAGGGTAAATTCTCAATAAACAAAGAAGATTGCAAGATTCCTCAACTTAGACTTAAATAAACTTCAAGAGAGAAGGCATTGGTTTAAAACAAAAATGAAATATATCAAAATTCAAATAATTCATAGCCAATGAAAGACAAAATTAGTGATGGCATATGTTTGTAATCTCAGCACTCTGGGTCCAGGCAGGAGGATCAAGATTTCAAGACCATTCTGGACAACATACTGAGTTTGAAGCCAGTCTAACCTCCACAGCTATACCTTGTCTTAAAAGATTTACAAGAGAGACAAAAAATTTTTTTAAAAATTCTAGATTACATGATCTATAAAGGACTTCTGCTACATAATGGGCAAAAATGGAAGAACTGAATGTGTTTCCCTCTACAAAGGACTAAAGTATGAATTAAAATTTCTGTTATCTTTCTTCCATTTTCTTATTTACTATTTTTTAGAGGTTTTCCATAAGTAACTGGATGACAGATTTGTGTCAAACAGATATTAATAATTGTCCTTAATTGAACAAATGATTCTGGGCCTAGTACTTTCTCCATTGGACATTTAGCAGTTAGTTAATGTATAACACAACAGTTTTGTCTTTTTAGTATATCAAATGCTCTGTGAACAATGTATTATGCTCATTTTTTCAATGATTATAGTGCTAAAATATATGACAAATGGGCTATTTATATTGGCATTATGACTTGATGTTATTAGCTATTATGTACATATTTCAATACCTTGTGACACTTTTTGTACTCCCTGCACTGAATTTTCAGAATTCTTGGTCCCTTCTTCATGTTCTAGCATTATGAGTCATTAGTAATTTTGTTACAAGAACAAGCCATTACACTAATTCCCATAGTTGAAATATATAGCAAAACAGTGCACATTCTCCCCAACTTATTCACCAAGCGAGGTTCACTTATAAAAGATACATTTTTGTGTGAATATTTTCTGTTTATCAGCAGACTGGAGAAAAAGACAGAAACTCTAAGAAGGGGGAACAGAAGAAATTTCACATCTTCGCAGTGTCAACCTCCAGGGGATATTATGTGTTCAGATAGACTTCACTGTGAATCTCTGTTTTTGAAGTTAGGGAATTCATTTTCTTTGATCTCCTCTCTTGACAGCAGTCTTTTTTTCTCCTAGGACCAAATACAGAAAATTATTCAAAAAATAGGATGATACACCATTCCTTTCCACTTTGTAGCATAACCAAGAAACAGGCCATTAGCCTGTGCATATGCACACACACACACACACACACACACACACACACACACACACACACGGAGGTGGGTGGGACGTGTGCTTGAGATCTATTACAATCAATTATTTTAGCAAAAGACAGAAAGTAAAGACAAAAGAAAATTAAAAATTTTTATCAGTACAAATCATTTTTGGCTTCACTTGAATTCAATGGACACAAATCCTCTGAGATACTCATCAACTTTGTTTCATCTCAGATACCATGGTCATGTTCTTCCCTGACAGGTAGCCCTTTGTCTCACCACACTCATGTATTTTTGTCTTAGTTGAGTTGAGATGCTCAGTTCTCCCTTCAGAAGTGGAAGTAGGCTTCGAAGAGATTTCCTTTTTATTTGTGACAGCTCAGAAAGTGAATTATTTTTACTTTTCAGAGGTGTCACAAATAAAAAGAAAAGCTCTTCCAAGACTACTTCCCAGAGTGATCCCAACCTAAAAACTGACACAAATCTTACAAACCAGATTAACTAGAAAATATGGCTCCATTCCTTGATTATGCTATCTGCTATGCAAAGTTCACAACTAAGAATATATCAGAGCCGAGCATTTTCCTCACCACAAACCTGTTTCTTTTCTCTGGCAGTATTGATTTTAGTCATCCTCTATAACTAACCAGTGGAAAAGTTAGTATTTGTTGTCACCTTGACTAGATTTAAAATTACCTAGGAGGTTCAAGCACCATAATGGCCTTATATGTTGGGATATGTAGTGAAAGACTAGTTCCCAAATATGGGTGGTACTAATCCATGGACTAGGAGTAAGGGCTGAATAAGGCAGAAAATGAGAAAAATAAACTGAGTGCTAATATTCTCCTTTTTCTTTTTCCTCGCTCACTAAGTGTTGAACTGTGCTGCCCTGTCATGTCTTTCCTGCCTTGATAGGCAGAAGTATGATTAGTGTCTGGAACTATGAAGTCAGCCACGGGCATATTAGTCGTAAGTCTCCACAGAAAATAATTTAATTTGGGATGGCCCAGCAATGATTTTTAAAATTTTTTCTATAGTAGGAAAATGACACACATAATCATTTTGAAATCATAATTCAAATTTTGACATTTTCCCTTGTGTTTTTTGCCCTAGCATGGTATATTCTTTTGATGCTAGTAGGGGCATCAAGTTTTACTTCTCACTCAGTCATGCAATCATGAGCAGAAGTAAATGACTTTTTGCTGTGCTGAGTGGTTAAGCTGGGATATTCAGTAAATTTGGTCTATTAATGCATTTTCGACTTACATTTCCATTGTACCATGGGCTTACTGGTGTGTAATTTCACTGCATGTTGTGAAGCATTCATGGATACAATTGAATAATAAGGGGAATCAAATTTTGGGAAGCTAAACTAAGTATTTCATCTTCTGTTCTAAGACATGAAGTCATTGGATTATGCCCATATGTGGGGAGAAGAAAGAAGAAAAGGGAAGGACAGTAGAAATGGGGGGGTTAGATATTTTAAGGAAATGGCTTGAAAAATATTAGAGTTGATAAGTTACAATTTGAAGAGCAAAACCAGAAAGGTAGAGACTGAGATAAAAGCTGATGATTTAAGTTTCAGTCTTGAGTCTGAAATTTTAATGTTGGAAACTTCTGCATGGTGTCTGTGTTGCAATCTTGATGGAGAAACCACATTCTCTCTCTCTCTCTCTCTCTCTCTCTCTCTCTCTATCTATCTATCTCACACACATATGAGTCTGTTTGCTTTATTTAATCTGCTTTATTTCATTTATTGATTTAAATATTCAACATGTCTATAAAATATCATAGCAACCCTTAGATTTTAGGGCTTGATCAAACAAACATTCCAAACTAAGTTGACAAATAAAATTAACCATTATGATGATACATATTTTTATCAGTGTATTAAAGAATCAGCTCATTTCCTGTAAATGATTCTCATGTCAGAACATTCAGGTAATGGAGTTAATGTAATATTCAAACTCGAATTGAAGTCCTAAAATTGAAATGCTCTCCTATGTCTAAGTATCTGTTTATTATAGTGATTTGAGGTCCACTTTATTTAGTAATGCATGAACAAGGAACTAGAAATTAAATCCATGTCTTTATTCATCCTCAATATATTTTGTCAAGAATTCATCTCATCATTATTTATGACATGATGCTTTCAGTTTCATATACAAGGCATTTTTATTGATGGTGTGCAACCTGACCTGACCTGAACTGAGGCAATTGTCATACAATTTTTATCCACATTATGATTTATCATTTAATGATTTTGAATGAGTTGACCTGAACTTAATTTTAGGTACATTAAGTAATATTATTTTATAATCATCAAAATGGCACAGTCATGATCTTACAGTGAATTTTCTAGTAATTATTGTAATTTTATCATTTTGAATAAATACATTAACTTCCTTTTTTTAGACAGGATCTCCCTGTAACCTCAACTAATCTAGAACACACTGTGCAGAACAAGTTGGCCTGGATCTCACAATGATAAACTTGTTTCTGCCTCCCAATTCCTGGGATGAAAGGTGTGTGATACTGGGTAGGCTAAAGTTGAGATCCAAGCAGACAGCCTGAGAGGGTGGGCTCTGACCTCCATCAATGTAGCAGCTGTCATCTCAGCACACTGTCAAGAGAGTGCCGATTCTGGCCTCCCTCTAGCATAGGGACTGAGAACACAGGGGACTTCCTGAGAGTCCCAGGATCCTGCCTCCAAGTGGTGTTGAGCTCCCCCTAATTGTGCCATACCATCACCTTACCAGGGATTTCGTGAAGTCCCTCCCAAGGCCCCAGGGCAGAACGTGCTTTGGTAGGCTAAGGTCAAGGATCTAGCAGACAACCTGAGATGATGGGCAGTGTAGAGGGTTGTGATCTAAGCAGAGCCCCAGAGAGTGCTGAGTTCTGGCCTCCCTCTGGATTAAGGGCTGAGAACACAGCATAAGAACTGAGAGGCACACAATCTGACCCTTCACCCTTAGGGAATTTCACAAATTTTCTCTGAGTTCCTGCTAATAGGGGTCCAAAACTTACAAGGAAGCCTGAGTGTACCTTACCGGAACATGACTTTGGCTTCTGTGGGTGCATCTGAATAGCTGATGTGAAACCATCAGTTCCCTCAAAAATAAAACCTGAGAGAACCTGAAACCTGTACTAACCAGCTTTACATAACCAATAAGGAAAGGACCTAGGAACCCTGATAATACAAACAGAAACATAACTTCAACATAATTCTAATATAAGAATCATAAAACACAAAAGAAATTGACATGCCAAAACACAAAGAAAGAATAATAAAATGGAAAGCCAAAACACCATGTCCCCACCAAACTCCACCGACTAGTCCTGTAGAAGAGTTCTATAACAAAACACCCTAGAGATAACACCGGACACTGAATTTAAAAGAACAATCATAAATATCATCAAGCAATTCAACCAATTTACAGAATAGACAAGCAAACAAATCTAATAACCAAAAGAACATAGGCATAAACTTCTGAATGCATTCACAAAAGAGATAGAAACACTGAAGAAAACTCAGGCAGAAGTGAAGAAAGAAGTGCTAAACTCAATAAGCCAACTTGAAACAATGGGGGAAAGCCTTAACACTAGAATGAATCAAATCAAAAACAAAATATCAATGCTGGAAGATAAAGTTGAAGAATTGGACCACTCAAGCAAAGATTACAAAAAATTTAAAAAAACATGGAATGATATATGCAAGAGATGTGGGACACTATGAAAAGACCAAACCTATGTATCATAGGAATAGAGAAAGGAGAATTTCAGATTAATGGTATTGAACAGATCTTAAACAGGATTGTTGAAGAGAATTTCCCAAAATTAAGGAAAGACATCCCCATACAAATACAGGTCGCACATAGAACACCAAATAGGATCAGAAAAGAAACTCCCCATGACCTATCATAGTAAAAACACTAAATTTACAGAACAAAGAGAGAATACTGAAATCAGCAAAAGAAAAACAATAAGTCACATACAAAGGAAAGCCCATCAGAATTACAGCTGACTTATCAGTGCAAACTATGAAAGCCAGAGGAACCTGGACCAAAGTATTCCCAGTTCTACATGACAGTAGGTGCCAGCCCAGAGTACTTTACCCAGCAAAAATGTCTATTATAGTTGAGGGGGAAAGAAAAATCATCTATGACATGAATAGCCTCAAAGAATATATATCCAAAAAACCAGTCCTTCAAACAATAATTGAAGCAATACAGAGAGCAGAGAGAGAAAAAAACTACACCCCAGGGGCAAGGAAAGAAAATAAATAAAGGTAAAATCAAGGAACACAAAATTAGACAGGGAGCACAACCAGCAATCAAAATGATGGCAACCAATACACATCTTTCAATAATTACCTTAAATATCAATGAACCAAATTCCCCAGTGAAAAGACACAGGATAGGTGAATGGGTTAAGAAACAAAATCCATCTCTTTGCTGTCTGCAAGAAACCCATTTCACTTTCAGGGACAGGCACTACCTTAAGGTTAAAGGATGGAAAAGAATATTCCAAGCAAATGGCACTAAGAAAGAAGCAGGGTTGCAATTCTAATAGCTGACAAAATAGACTTCAAAATAAAATTAAGCAGAAGAGATAAGGAGGGTCACTTCATTCTGATCAAAAGAACAATTAACCAAGAAGGTATTCCAATACTTAACATGTATGCACCAAACTCTGAGGCACACGAATTCATAAAAACAATACTATAGAACTTTAAGACACCAACTCAGTAATAGTAGGGGACTTCAGTACCCTACTGTCTCTATTAGACAGGTCAACTAGACAAAGTATAAACAGAGAGAGGTCTCAGTTAAATAATACCACACATAAAATGGACCTAACAGATATCTTTCAAATATTCCAACCAAGCACCAAAGAATACACTTTCTACACAGCACCCCATGGAACTTTTTCAAAACTTCCTCATATACTGGGCCACAAAACAAACTTCAACAAATACAAAAAAAAAATTGAAATAATTCCACGCATTCTATCAGACCACAATTCAGTAAAGCTTTAAATCAATACTGGACAAAGCCCTAGTCACTACATGAACTCTTGGTGATTAAACAACACACTCCTAAACAATGAGTGGGTCAAAGGAGAAATTAAGAATTAAATAAAAATTCCTGGAATTAAATGAAAATGGCAATAAAACACAACACAACCTCTGGGACACTTGAAAAGCAGTCCTAAGAAGGAAGTTTATAGCTCTAAGTGCCTAAATTAAAAAATTAGAAAGAGCCCAAATAAATGACCTAACACTGCAATTGAAGACACTGGAAAGGCAAGAACAAATGAAACCTAAACCCAGCAGAAGAAAATATCTAAAAAATTTAGAGCAGAAATTAATGAAATGGAAACAAAGAAAACAATACAATGAATCAGTGACTCTAAGAGCTGGTTCTTTGAAAACCTAAAAACATAGACAGATCGTTAGCCCAGTTAACCAAAAGAAAGAAAGAGCAAATCCAAATCAACAAAATCAGAGATGAAAGGGGAAACAACACATCAGACACCCAAAAGATTGAGACCAACAATTGTAAGGGAATATTTTTAAAAATCTATATGCTATGAAATTTGAAAATTTAAAATAAATGGATGGATATCTAAACTCATGGAAACCACCAAAGTTAAAGAACAGATCAATAGTTTAAACAGACCCATAACATATAAGAAAATTGAAACAGTAATACAAAGTCTCTGAACTAAAAAAAGCCCAGACCCAGATGATTTACAGCAGAATTCTACCAGACATTTAAAGAAGACCTCCAACCAATACTACTTAAGTTACTCAAAATGATAGAAGCAGAGGGAGAACTCCCAAATTTCTTCTATGAAGCAAGCATCATTCTAATTCCCAAGCTGGGTAAAGACACAACCAAAAAAGCAAACAGATAACCTTAATAAATATAGATGCAAAAATTCTCAACAAAATACTTGCAAACCACATACAGATATGCCTCAAAAGATCATTGACCATGACCAAGTCCACTTTATTCCAGAGATGCAGGGATGGTTCAATATATGTAAGTCAATAGATGACATTAATCATATAAATGGGCTCAAAGGAAAAAAAAAAACACATCATCATCTCAATAGATGCAGAAAAGGCATTTGACAAAATTCAGCATGCATTTATCTTCAAAGTCTTACAGGGAATTGGACTGGAGGGAACATACCTCAACATAATTAAAGCTGTATACAACAACAACCCCACAGCCAACATCATTCTAAATGGAAAAATCCTGGAAGCATTCCCATTAATATCAGGAACCAGAAAAGGATGTGCACTATCTCCACCCCTTTTCACCATAGAGATTGAATGCTTGCTAGAGCAATAAGACAGGAGAAGGGAATTAAAGGAAAAGAAGAGGTCAAGCTATCACTTTTTGCAGATGATATGATACTGTACCTAAGAGATCCCAAAAGTTCCACCAGAAAACTCTTAGAATTGATCAACACTTTCATTATAGTGGCTGGTTATGAAATCAATCTACAAAAATCAGTAGCCTTTTCTGGTACGGCCTTTCTATATACCCCCAACAAACAATTGAAGAAAGAATACAGGGAAATACTCTCATTCACAATTGCTGCAAAAAAGTTGAAATATCTTGGAATAAATCTGACTAAAGACATTAAAGAGCTCTACAATAAAAATTTTAAATCACTAATGAAAGAGATTGAGGAAGACACCAGGAGATGGAAGGACCTCCCATGCTCATGAATTGGAAGAATTAACATTGCTCAAATGACCATCCTACTAAAAGCAATATATAAATTCAATGCAATCCAAATCAAAATCCCCATGATGTACTTCAGAGAATTTGACAAAACCATCCCTAAATTCATATGGGAGCATAAAAGACCCAGACAGGCAAAGCAACCCTGAGCACAAAGAGAAAGGATGAGGGGATTACTATACCATATCTCAAAGTATACTACAGAGTATAGTCATAAAACTCGCATGGTAATGGCACATAAAAGACACATAGGTCAATGGAACAACATGAAGTTCCAATCCCAAGTACACGCAATTCCAGCCACCTGATATTTGACAACGGTGCCAAGAACACACAGTGGAGGAAAGACAGCATCTTCAACAAATGGTACTGGCAAAACTGGATCTCTGCCTGTAGAAGAATGAAACCAGATCCTTATCTTTCACCTTGCACAAAAATCAACTCCAAATGGATTAAAGACCTCAATGTGAAACTGGAAACCCTGAAACTATTAGAAGAAAATATTGGCAATAACTTACAAGATATAGGTATAGGAAAGGATTCTCTATATTGGACAGAAGTTGCTCATAAATTAAGGACAACAATCAATAAATTGGACCTCATTAAACCAAGAAGTTTCTGTACAGCAAAAGAAACAATCAAAAGAGTGAATAGAAAATGGACAGAATGTGAATATATCTTCACAGGTGACACATCTGACAGAAGTTTCACATCCAGAATATACAAAGAACTCAAAAAACAATCAAGAAACCAAATGACCCAAATTAAAAGATGGGCTGAAGATCTAAACAGAGAGTTCTCAAAGCAAGAAATAAAGATGGCTAAGTAACATCTCAAAAAGTATTCAACATCATTTGTAATCAGGGAAATGCAAATTAAAACCACCCTAAGGTATGCTACCCCAATCAGACTGGCTAGGATCAAGAGAACAAATGATACCAAATGCTGGTGAGCATGTAGAGAAAGGGGAATGCTCATTCACTGCTGGTGGGATTGCAAACTCTTGCAACCTCTATGGAAAACAGCGTGGAGAACTCTTTAAAAAACTAAAAACGAACCTACCATAAGATCTGGTTTACCACTCCTTGGCATATACCCAAAGGACTCATCCTATTATAGATACACTTGTATACCATGTTTGTTGCTGCTCTTTTCAGAATAGCTAACAGATGGAAGTAACATAAGTGCCCCTCAACTGAGATGTGGTTAACAAAAATGTGGTATATTTACATAATGAAGTTCCATTCAGCAGTAAAGAAAGATGAAATAATAAATTTTCGGGTAAATAGATGGTATGGAAATTATTATATTAAGTGAAGTAGCACAGACTCAGGAAAACAATGACATATGTTAACCTTCATACGTGGATTCTAGCATTAAATCCTTTTAATTTCCATGTCCTTTTAATAAGATGATGCTGTACAGCAGTCTCTCCTGCATGAAATAACTACCATCATTACAACTTCAGCTATGCTTGATTTCTAAACATTGTCACAATTGGGCTTGTTTACGGTTGTGCTCATTCATGAAAGGAGGGACAAGCAGGGTCATTGGACCCTCACCAGAGTATCCAACCAATCTTCCCAGCCAACTGTATGTAATTTGGCCCTAATCACATATGGTCTTCTGGATTTGGGGGGATTAAAGTATGTAATCTGGGGAAGGCTAGGAAGACAAGCCTTGATCCATGCTGGGTAAAGGCTTTCCAGTGTGCATACCCCAAGGTCACTCATACACCTTAGCACCCTCTCAGTTATCTTTGTAAGTAAGCTCAGTAAATTCACCGGTTCCCCAATAAAACTTTTATCCAACATTGGCTTGACACTAGAACCTTAAAAGGGAATATCATGGCATATTGTTTTTGAGATTCAGGGTGCCAAAAACGGTCTGCTGCAGACTTGCCTTCATAGTCCAGGGTAAGGAAGTCTAAAATATATAAAGCATGATTTAACAAATTTCTTGGGGTACCCTTTGTAGGATACCACTCCCCTTTTTTAATTTTTTGTAAAGTATTTTTTAATGATAGGTGAGCTCGTTCAACAATTCCTTGTCTTTGGGGGTTGTAAGGAATACCTGTGGAATGTTGAATTTGTAAAGTGGAGCAGAAATTCTTAAAAGCCTTGGAGATATAACCAGGGCCATTGTCTGTTTTTAAATGAGAGGGCTTTCCTAGAATAGAAAAGCAATGTAAAAGATGAGCAATAACATGTTTAGTAGCTTCTCCAGATTGGAGGGTGGCACAGATTAAACCACTAAAGGTATCAATACAGACATGAATATATTGAAGTGTGCCAAACTCAGGAAGGTGGGAGACATCCATCTGCCAAAGCATATTGGGTGTCAGTCCTCGGGGATTGACTCCCAGGTGGGGAACAGGGAGAAAAGTTACACAGGTTTTATAATCTTTAACTATTTGTCTAGCTTGTTCTCTGGTAATCTTAAATAAAAGTCTTAAAGAGTTTGCATTCAAATGGTGTAAAGCATGAGCCTGCTGAGCCTGAGTGACTGCAGGAATGGAGGCTGCAGCAGTCACCTCGGTGGCAGCGTCAGCTAGTTTGTTGCCAGCAGAAAGAGGACCGGGCAGGCTGGAGTGGGCCTGAATATGACCTAGAAAGAAAGGGCTGTCCTTCTGCAAATAAGCTGTTGGCATTGTTGAAAAAGATTAGCAGCCTGTGAGGCATGTTTAATAAATGGAACCGTTTCAAGCAAAGGAATAGAGTGAGCAAGGTAGGCACTATCAGTATATATGTTATGGGATTTTGTAGGAAAGGCAGTCAAAACAGCTATCAAGGCTGAGAGTTCTATCAACTGGGCAGAGGTAAAACTAGTTTTAAAGCGAGTTGTTTGGTTTTGAACGGTATAGGCAGCCATCCCAGAGGAGGAGCCATCCGTAAACACCAACAAGGCATCAGGCAAAGGCTTTTGGCTGGTAACACGGGGAAAAGTGAAATCATGTAATTTATAAAACTGTAGGAGTTTATCAGGTGGGTAATGATTATCTAAAGAACCTGAAAAACTGGCACAGGCAATTAGCCAAGCATCTGAATTTTGAAGTAGCCAATCTATCTGTTCTTTGACATAAGGCAGAACAATATGGGAAGGCTCAATTCCAAAGTAAGTATGGCTCTCCTTGCGGCCTGAAATTATAAGATCTGCCACTGCATTAAAATAAGTTTGTAAAACCTTTTTAGGAGAAGCAGATAAGTGAAGCCACATGAGGGGGTTATGAGGTTGCTGCCATAGAAGTCCAGTGGGAGAGAAATCTGTACAAAAGATAATGAGCCATAAGGGCTTGGTATAATCTATTCTAGTAATAAAATGTTGAGCCATTGCTTTCTCTACCTTTGTAATAGCTGTTTTGGCCTCTGGCGAGAGTACTCTCTGAGATCTAGGATCTGAGTTTCCTTTAAGAATATCAAACAGAGGCTTAAGCTCCCCCGTGGTTAATTTTAAGTAAGGGCGGAGCCAATTAATATCACCCAGAAGTTTTTGAAAATCATTTAATGTCTGAAGATGATCAGTCCGGAGGACAGCCTTTTTGGTAGAAACATTAGGACCATTAAGGCAAAATCCCAAATATGAGTATGGATCTTGAAGCTGAAACTTTTCTGGAGCTATTTGGAGACCCGCGGCATCTAGGTCACGTTGGAGCTGTGAATAGCATTGCAATACTGCTGCTCCATCTTCTCCTGCAATAAGAATGTCATCCATATAGTGGATGATATACATGGATGGCCATGAAAGCCTAGTTCTTTGTAAGGCCATAGCGACAAACTTTTGACACAAGGTGGGACTGTTAGCCATACCTTGAGGTAAAACTTTTCACTGATACCTTTTCATAGGTTCTTTAAAGTTAATGGAAGGAAGGCTGAAAGCAAAGCACTTACGGTCCTGCAGACATAGGGGGATGGTGAAGAAGCAGTCTTTAAGGTCTATAATAATTTTAAGATACTGTAAAGGAATGGCTACCGGGGAGGGCAGCCCAGGCTGCAGGGCTCCCATAAGTACCATAGTGGTGTTCACTGCCCTTAAGTCTTGTAACAGCCTCCAGTTACCAGATTTCTTTTTTATAACAAAAATAGGTGTATTCCAGGGTGAATGAGATTCTTCTATATGTCCTAATTTAAGTTGTTCCTGCACCAACTGCATAGTGGCAGTTAATTTTTCTAGGGAAAGCGGCCATTGATCTACCCAAATAGGATCATTAAATTTCCAAGTTATGGGATCCACAAAGTTTGAGGGTGTAGGTTTGTCAATGGTCGCAATTAAAAATTTCCCAAGCCACATTTATCAAATTTTTCTTTGGGTTGAATAGGAGAAGTAATTTCATTCTCTAATTTTCCCATCCCTTTTTCTGGGCAATAATTTTGAGCTAACATTTGAGCAATAACAGTATCATTAGGACTACACATCATTACTCCCATTTGAGACAGAAGATCTCGTCCCCACAAATTGACCGGCATATGAGGCACAATAAAAGGCTTAATCTGACCTGAATTACCTGCAGTGTCCTTCCAGGTGAGGACTTTTGAGCTTTGTTTTGGATTTAAACTTTGTCCTATTCTTGTTAAATTAGTTACAGTATCAATAGTGGGCCAGCTAGATGGCCAAGCAGTAGAAGCAATAATAGTAACATCTGCACCAGTATCAATGAGTCCCTCAAATTTCTTTCCAACTAGCCACAATGTCAAGATTGGCTTTTTGTGGGTGATGGCCTGAACCCAATAAGCATCAGAAGAACCAAAATTATGAGCTGCACGAAAATTCTTTTTGGCAGGGTTTGAACAAGCAGCTAGGGGTACCAGAACCAGTTGTGCAAGTCTATCTCCTGGTGATATGGGGACAATATTAGTATTGGCTTTTACCAAGATTTGAATTTCTCCTGTATAATCAGAGTCAAGCACTCCAGGTATAATGCTTAAGCCTTTAAGGGCTGAGCTACCTCACCCCAAAATCAAACCACAAGTGCCTGGAGGCAAAGGGCCATACACACCCATTTTTATTATTTGTACTCCCATCTCTGGAGCTAGTACTGTGTGGGAGGAGGAACTGAGGTCCAGTCCTGCTCTTCCTGGGGTGGCTCTGCAGAGGTCAGAAATGGATTGTTGTCACTTGCTGGGATGAAATTGACTGCCCCAATTGTTTGTGTCGGGGCTTGAGGCAGGCCCCTTGGCTCTGCAGAGGTCAGAAATGGATTGCTGTCGCTTGCTGGGATAAAGTTGACTGCCCCAATTGTTTGTGTCGGGGCCTGAGGGAGGCCCCTCTGCCCGTTTCCCTGATGGGGAGGCAAAGCATTACCCTGAGAGTCAGTTTTAGCTCTGCATTCTTTAACCCAATGTTTTCCACGCTTACATCTAGGGCAGAGTACCGAGGGCCTATCAGAATTGTCAGCCCTTTTTGTTTGGCTAGCAGAGGATTTACAGTCTCTAGAGAAGTGGCCAGGGTCTCTGCATTTAAAGCAGACTTTAGGATGGTCTGTGAGCGCCGCTGCCACAGCTAGGCCTATGGCGCGACCCTGCTGATAAGAAGGATCAATTTCTGAACAAAGCCTGATATAACCATTAAGGTCTGTCTTATTTTTCTGAGGCCGGATTGCAGCCTGACAGGCCGAATTTGCATTCTCAAAAGCCAATTGTTTAATAAAGAGTTCCATGCCATTCTCAGAGGTGCCAAATAACCTAGTGGCTGCCGTAGTTAGGCGGTCCACAAAATCAGAATAGGACTCTCCCGAGTTTTGCTTAATTGCTGTAAGGGAAAGGCTGGGTTCACCTTTAATGGGAAGTTGTTTCCAAGCCTTTACGGCTGCAGTTTGAATCTGGGAGAACAAGCCTGGAGGATAGTTCATTTGTGTGTCATTAGAATCAAAGTCTCCCCTGCCCATTAGCATATTAAAGGTCCAAGCATCATTCTCAGTGTTAAGGTTTCTTTTAGCTGCCTCCCTACAGTTGTCGTAATAGCACGATCGCCACAGGAGATAATCTCCACCTGAAATAAGCGCTTTAGCAAGCATGTGCCAGTCTGAGGGAGTTAACCATTGCTCTGCCAGTCCTTCTAAGAGAGTGATGGTATAGGGGGGTGGTAGGGCCATACTGGGCGACAGCCGTCTTTAACTCTTTCATTTCTGAGAGTTTAAAGGGACGATGTTGTCATGTTGCCATGTGGGCTCATCATCATCTCTTGGTGTGGTTTCAAAGACTGGAAAAACAGAGCACTGCAGGGTGGGGAGGGTCGCACCTTACAGGGAATGTTTACTTTTAACTGATAGGTCTTGAAGACCCATTGACAAGGGGAGAAGTGGGGAATGCCTCGAGGGCAGGTAAAACTGTTGGGAGAGGGTAAGGAGGAGGCAGAGAGTGCGCCTCAGAAGGAGCCGTGGGCGCAGTGCCAGACTGGGGTGTCGTGACATCAGCGCTGACTTTAGAGTTAGGCTCTGATTTAACATGTTTAGGATTTGAAATCTTAGAACATGTCTTGGGTGACATTTCCTCGTCACTGTCAAGAGAGATAAGATCTATCTCCTTAGGGGGAATTACTTTATCCCCGGGAGGCTCCTGAGGGGGGCCTTGTAGGAGGCCCGAAGTTTGCTTTATGGTAGCCTTGGTGGAGGATTCATTTGAATCTATCAATTCCCTGATTAGGTTCCAGTAAGAAAAGGCTGTAACAGGAATTTTCTTGGGTCCAAAGACCTTATAGTAATCTTCTAAAGCATTTTTTACCCTTTTCCATCCTTTAATATCTATTATTCCTTCTTGGGGAAACCAAAGACAGGTTTCCTTAATAAATTCAAAGAATCTCAATAGATCCTCTATTTTAACCTTTACTCCTTGCATCCGTAAGGCATCCTGCAATTGCCAAACATAAATTTCGTGCCTGCTTAATTCTTGTCCCATAATCAGACGTCAGTACTTACTTCTGGTTGTAGCCGAGGCAGGTTCCCGCGGCGTGTCCAGAGTGAAGAATTGTTGTGGAACGCATTCCTTGGGGACATCTTCTTCCCTCACTGGATCCTCCGTATCCAGCCCGTTAGGCGCCAGATGTCCCGACCCACAGGACAGTCAACGTGGGTACCTGGACGGAGGAGAGGGGACTGAAAGGGACAAGTGATGCGAAGAATGGAGACAAGACAGGCTTTCTGATCAAGTCTCATTTATTGAACATCTACACAAAGTTTTTATAGTGGGGAAAAAGGGGGAAGTTGGCAGGGATAAATCCATTGAAGTAGAGCAATTCAATTAACAGAATGATTATCACAATAACACCACACCAATTGATCACAGGGTAAATTCCATAGTAACACCACAATTCTATATACCAAGTTGTAAATCAATTAAGACGTTACACTTGTATGATTACAGAATAATACCAAGGTTTCTTAGCAATTACATGAGAAATGAGGGAGTCTCTCAAGCGGTAAGTGCCCGAGTTAGAATAACATGTTTTCATGAGGCTTTCAAGTATAGTCATCTGGTTAATCTCAAACCAGGTCAGCCTTTATGTCTGAAAAACAGCTTTGCCAGGAATCAGGTCTTGCTATTTCCTGGGGTAGGGGCCTACAGCTCCTGACAGCTTAGTATCCCCAGGAAAATATTTTCACAACAGATGGAAAATTTATTTGTTAACATTATTATCTTTCATAACTCTTCAAAAAAAAAAAGAAAGAAAAAAGAAAATGATAATGTCAAAGATGTTAAAAGGATATGGGAATGGATAGATTTTCTAAAATAGAAAAAAATGAGAAAGCCTAAGCAAGTAATGTCTGTGTAGGTTTGTTATGATATACAAAGGATGAGACAAAAATTATATACACATAATCTTAAAATTTCTAAGGTCATAGTTTAATCAACTAGTTTAAGAAACAAAATATATATCCAGTCAAGATTTATCTGACAATATTTGTTTTTTTTAACCCAAGCTTTATCTACATAGCACATGGTAATTAAGATGAAATTAATATTATTGGATGTTTAACAGCTGTACTTGGAGGCCTATACTAATCTGGTCAGAGGGACCTAAAGGACAGTTTTTGCTCGTTGCACTCCAAGGTCAACTAAGATCCAGGGGACTATGTGACATCTTTCAAAATGTCCTATAACTATGGTAAACCCACTGTCCTCTTGTTCAGGGAGGCCATGAAGACCCCATGAGATGGACTTGCACCAGTATCCAGTCTACAAAGGAGGGTCAATAGAGAGGAAACATCTCTTCCATCTTTCCAATTGAAGCCAGCCAAGAAACTGGCTACATTTTTGGTGGGTCTTTTTACCCTAACTGACTAGCCAATTCCTACCTCCTATTCTTATCACACCATCCTCTGAGAGGTTACCCAAATTGCTGATGGGGAATTGGGACACATTTTTGTTAACCACTCGTCAGAAGAGGGGCACTTAGGTTGCTTCCATCTCTTAGCTATTGTGAAAAGAGCAGCAACAAACATGGGCTGTACAAGTGTCTCTATAATAGGATGAGTCCTTTGGGTATATGCCAAGGAGTGGTAAAACCACATCATATGGTAGGTTTTTTTCTTTTAAGAGTCTCGCAAAATTTGCCTTCTGTATTTTATTAGAGCAACAGAAATGAAACTAGAGCATAGTCATTGAATTTAATGTAGGTTGTATAAAGCATATTCTGATGTCTACCAAATATGTCCATTATTCAAAATAAAGGAGATACACAGTTATTGGTTTTTCTAAACATAAATCTATGTTTTAGGTTAAAAAAGCATGCCAGCACGAATACCATATTTAAATCTGAAACAATATAGATCATGTATGAGGGTAACTAAAATTTATTTCACATTTCATTGAAAAGTATCCTAAAGTAGAAACCCATGATTGTACTGATTATCAAGGGACCAAAATAAAAGGTGACTAGGATGGTTGCTTTACTAAAGGACAATTATAAAATACTAGGTAATTATCAACAGTGTTGTATAAATGATGAAAATATGAACATTTGTACAAGTATGTGGTTTGTGTGCAAGTGAAATTGAATGGGGTGTTGATTGGCTTCCTAATGGGTCAAGAGAAATGAGGAAAGTGCTTACAATAGAAATAGTTACCAACATTATTGAACTGAAAAGTGATTCAAACTATATAGTGTTTAAGAAAATAACAACTTTAATGTTTTCCATTTTAATACTAATAAATTTTTTTTTTTTTGGTCTTTTTGAGACAGAGTCTCCCTGTAGTTACAGCTGCCTGGAACTCACTCTGTAGACCAGGCTGGCCTCAAACTCAGAAGATCTGCCTGCCTCTGCCTCCTGAGTGCTGGGATTGAAGTTGTGTGCCACCATTAATACTCATAAATTTAATATACCATATAAAAATTAAATTCTGGAAAGAATAGATTTACAATTCTGAGCATAGCCCAAATTCCCTTGATTTGAGGGAAATGTTTTAAAAATTAGGAAGCTACTTCAAGGCTTTCTGAAATTAAATCAGTCATAACAAATATCATCCTAATTCACAATGAACATAAGCAATTTAATACATGTATGTAGATAAGTACAATTACGTGGTTTTGAACATTTTAATTTCCATAATAAAATATCTGTTTTTGTAATTTTCTCCCATCATCTGATTATAGCTAATCTAAATCACAATCTGAGACTTATTTTCAAACATTTTTTTTTGTTTTTTTTGTTTTTTTTTTTTTTGAGACAGGGTCTCCCTGTAGCCCCTGCTGGCCTGAATCTCGCTATGTAGACCAGACTGGCCTTGAACTCATAGAGAACCACGTGCCTCTGCCTTCCAAGTGCTGGGACTAAAGGCTTGCGCTACCACTTAATGTAATGATGCAATGAGACCTTTGCACTTTTACAACCAGCCTGCTGTATGCATCTCATGACATTTTTCTCTACCCTTATGCAGTAACTTGGGAACTTGAGAGTTTGAATGAGGGAGAAGTTGAATGACAGATGTCTCTTTTCAGTTGTTATTCACTCTGTATTTCATAAAGAGGGCATAGCTAAGCAGGACAAAGGGAAAAAGGATAAAATAATATAAAGTCCACATATTTTTCTTCAACATTCCTAGTGCTATGTGTACTCTGTAAATGTGAATGGTATGTTCTAACTTGAATTTAGCAAACTATTGAATGACAACAACCTTATCTTATAAGGGGTGGTTATAAAAGTCAAATGGTATAATGTTATACAGTAAATAGGATAGTTTCTGACCCACTTTGGTCATGAATCACTGTTATTACTAAGATTTTCTTGTTCAATTTTCTCCTGTAAATTGAATATTTTCATGTTAATTATGTATTTGGATTTCTTTTTTATCATTGAATTTTTTTGTCAAGTCGTTTACTTTTTCTTGAGAATTTTAAGGAGATTTGAATGAATTTATCCATTTTCTGCACCATTTGTTTGGTTTAAAATATTTATTATTTTTATTTTATGTGTATGTGTACTGCCTGCATGTGTCTAAGTACATCCATGCCATGCAATGCTCATGGAGGTCAGAAGAAGTTACTGGATTGAACTTGGGTCCTCTGCAAGAGCAGCCAGTGCTCCTAACCACTGATCCCTCTCTCCAGCCCCCATTTGTTTAATTTTTATCAAAGATAAAATATTGACAATAAAGCAAAGCTATTTAGCGCCACACTGATGGTGTACATCTCCACAATGGAAACACAATAACATTATATATATATATCTATATCTATATCTATATCTATATATATATATATATATATATATAATAGGTGAAGAATAAACACAAAGCTTTTCTTTATTTTATCCTCTAGTAGTTTTGTGGTTATTTAAAAACAGAAAGAAAAATATATCTCACAGAAAATGCAAGTAAGAATCAAATTACAGTTCTGAGAGCTAGGCATGGTAGTGTCTACCCCTAATCACAGCCAGTGGGAAGCTGGTGCAGAAAGATTGTCATGTGTCCCTGGCCAGTCTGAGCTACAGTGTCAGACTTTGTCTCAGCTAAACAAACAAGAAAACAAAACAAAAAAGCTAATATAGTTTTGTTATCAGTATCTCTTCAACTTCTGGACAGGAAAGACTTTTCCATGCAAAAAATAAGTACAATTACTCCTAATTGATGCTGTGGCTCTATAAAGATTTTGCTGTTGTTGTTGTTGTTTAGAAAATTTGAGGAACCTAGTGAAGAGTTCTCTATGGATCTATGCAATGTGTCTCCTATCACTCTCTCCTTCTCATCTCACATATGAGAGGACAAGTGTGCCAATGACTGACAGGATTATGTTGTAAAACAGTCATACTTGTAATGGAAAGATTATGCAAGTTTTCTTCTATAATTTATCTCAGTTGTCTTTTTACAGTATGTCTGCATTTCAGAAAATGTATTTAAGATTTTAAATTTATGACATTTCATATAGTAAGTTGTTTGCCATATGCAAATGCTTCCTGAAAACACTGACTTTTTAAACTCAAGGTATTATTTGCTGATGTCTTTAGTTTTAAGGAAAGCAAATGTTCAGGCCTTTATCTCGATCTCACAGAAGTTAATTATACATGAATTTGCCAAACTTCTGTGCATAATTATTATTTCCCTTGAACTTTGGTGCAATACTATCTTATTTGGTGAAAAATTGCTGTTAGTGTTGTTTGATTTTTTTTCTTGTTGCATCAAATAAAATATATTAACTTGGAAAATTGAATCTTGTAATTGGAAAATGTTTGCTACAGCTGTGAATTTTGTACTATTTTTCAAAGGCTATGTGGTAAAATGTTAGTTTACCAGTGTAGCATGCTGGGAATGGGTAGAAGACTCAAGAAGGAGGGCTATGTAGAAGGGCATCAGGTCTCTCAGGCTGTGCCCCCGAAGAGATTGTGAGACCCTGGCCCTTTCTTTAGTTTCTTTTGCTTCCTGACAAAGAGGTAAATGACTTGGCCCTGCTATGTGTTCCTACTAAGGTGTATGTATTATATCCAGAAGAGGCAGAGCTATACCATATAGTACTTCTATTTACAGCTTTTTTGGAGAGGGCCATACCTCATGAGAATATAAATTTGGTCAATTTTTAGGGGATTTTAAGGATGTTGCTTTTATAATATTGAACTGAAAACACATTAAATTGTACACCTTCCTTATACAAAACGAATCAATAGTACCAAAAAGCTAAGCCAAGTCCACATAGGTGGGATCTTATGTGAAACACATTGTATAAAAATTTACAGGTATAAAATTTCAATAAATTTGGTGATCTTTATCCATTTTTACAACAGCTGCTTCATAATATTTTGAATAGGCTGTCTTTTTATAGCAATACAAGATATGTAATACTTTAATAGCACTGCTATTTATAATTAGAAGTGACTTTAATGAAATTAAGTAATCCCATTAGTAAATCAGTAAAAATGAGAACTCTTATCTAAAGGAGTATTGACAACTGATTGCTGCTAGATGAGGAACAGCTGACCCTCCTAAAACAAAGACCTCTATATGGGCAGACTAGATTCACCAGAAGGGCAAGTAGTGGGGAATGGCTGGGGATGCCGACAACACAGCAAACAGTAGCAGAGATTTCAGAGTATAAGGGCTCTAGTCGGGGGAGGGAGGCTATGGGAGGGTGCTACCTGGGAAGTGTGTGTAAATTTAAAAAAAAGGAAAAGAAAATTCTTCAAAGCATAAAAATTTGCTCCTTAATAATTTGTAGATGTGAAAAAAATTACCATTGAAATCTACTTAATAACTTTATATCCATGCTCAGATGCCAAGGAGCTCAGAAAGTAACCGACTGTGACTAGTTATAATCAGATATATAGGGATTAGAAACACATGTGCAAACATCTTAGTATTAATTGCATTAAAAATGAAATTTTCTGTATGAAACTGTGTATTTTAATAAGAAAATGGAGATCTTTTTAAAAGGTTAAAACCTTATTTAATTTTATATCTAATAGAGTTTAAACTGAGTACAATATTGTATAACTGTAATAATTCAACTGCAAACCTAAAAATTTACAGCCAATTTTGAAAGAGAAGCATCTAACTCTGGAAATTGTCATTGAATATGTCAATGCTGTTGTAATAAAAAAATACAACATACATACAACAGTTAATATTCTTACACATTACCTATAAGGAAACAACTCATTTATTTGCTTATTATATATTTTCTAAGTACAATATAGTAAAAGAATCAAAAGGAAGTTAATGCACTTCAAATGTTTAGAGCTTGAATGCTGTTGCCTACTGTGACAGTCAACAATTCCTTAAGTTTTCTCAGTGTATTAAACACGTTTTGTTACGCTCTACTCATTGCACTTTTGATTTATGAATTCCAAAGAAAGCAAGCAAGTGTGAGTTCCATGTAGATATCTTTGCAGCAGCCACTTCATGTTCTGCTCATGAGCGGAAGACATTGTGTACCATGCTTGATTAACTGGGGAAGCACATGAGTCTTACTTCAATCTGTACTTTATTTGGACTCTAGATTTTATCAGTCAAAATAACCCATAACGTGGTATTTCCTAGCTGTTATCTAAATGTTTATAGCAAGTAAATTGTTTTGAAGGGGCTCCTGAAGGCTACACAGAGTTATCATTACATAATTTTCAGAGTGCCCTGTGATCATCTGACAGCAGGATAACAGGATTGCTTTTATATAATTGTTTAGCCAGTGCATTTCTACCAGAATCCTGATGAGATCTGCCACCAATATGTTTCTATATTTATGTTTAATGTATGAGAAAAGTCCTGTGTTCACAAAATGATATCATGACTAGTAGCTCAGTTGTCTTTAATGTCTCATTTAGTGTTTAACTGATTTGACTGGTTTGACCTAATGGGAACTTCCATTCTGTTTCTTGTGTTATTTATTTGCCCACTTTGGAAACTAGTTTATCATGTGTGATGACTTCAACAAAGTATATAACACAACTTTTATGTAACTAAGTCAAAATAATCATTATCTAATTGAAATTTAAGTTTGCCCAACTATTGTGAATATGAGACTGTGAAACATCATTTATGCTGTTATTTAGGATCCATACACAATGCTGACAACTAGGTTTGTTTTAAAATTTAGCAAAATAAAATGAGAAATTGAGAGATATATGATTCAGGGTCAGATTCATGTACAATAAAATATTATTAGTTTCTAAAATTACAATTCAGTTTTTTTGAGTCAATTATGCTTAAAGAGTTTATATCAACACAAAGCAGATACAGTTGATTTATGAATTTAAGAAAACTTTTGAAAGCTATCACACACACGTGTGTGTAGCTTAATGCTGTATTCTAACACAGTAGTTTTAATCTGTAAAACATGACAGAGAAATTGCACACTATTAATTATAATATCCAGGCTAATGACAAAGTTTGCTCACATTTATAACATTAAATAACCATTAAATATGCAAATTTATCTTTATTTCACATAAAATTGTTTCAAAAATGTTTTACCTCAGAACCTCGTATAAAGGAACATCTTTTGCAATGTCATTTTCTCATTATATAAATATCAAACATTTCATTGTGGTAGACATTTCTTGAATCATCCAAATTTCTTTGACTAATTTGAAATTTAAAAAATGTTCATTTGAAAATTTAAAGGTATAATGAACTCTATTTAGCCTGGACCTAGTAATACTTGCTTTGTATTATATTGCTAGCAATGTAATATATCATAAAAGCAAACTTTCCTGCCATTAAAAATATAAACCTTTCCTGCACGCCTTTAATCTGGCACTCAGGAGTCGGAGCCAGGCTGATCTCTGTGAGTTCAAGGCCAGCCTGGTCTACATAGTAAGTTCTAGGACAGCTGGAGCTACATGGAGACCCTGTCTCAAAAAGACATATATATATATCTTTCAATAAGAAACATTAAAAATGAATTATTTTCTGCAATATATTTTAAAGTGTTTTGTTATATTCAAAAAACCTCACAGTGAGCATAATTTAATTTTGGTGATGACTCCAGATCATTCTGTGAACACATACGTTAAACAGTAAGCAAGTTATTCTTTTATGATGTTCACTGATGGTTAACCTGATGAAAGTAGGTTCAGACTTCCAACTTGATTAAATTTTTCTGGTTAGATTAATTGTAAGATTGTACAGATATAAAATAGTTTCATTTAAGGGGAAGGGAGAGAGATCATTTGGTGAAGTACTTTCCTCAAAAGCATGAAGACCTGAGTAAGATTCTCCAGAACTCAAATGTAGGGTAATCTGAGGAGGATCCTTGGGATTCAGTTTGATCAGCCAATAAAGCCTGACTTGGGAGCTTCAAGCAAATTATCCTACCTCAAAGGAGGCGAGCAGTGTTACTGCAAATGACACTTAAAATTGTCCTCTGGGTTCCACATGTACACTCGCATACTTGCATATGTTCCGACACACAGTATCTGTGCACGTGTATATATGTCTAGAAAGATAAAATGCTAGTAGTATTCTTTTTTAAAAAAAAAAAAAAACTTTGTTTTTTTAAACTTTCACAAAAACTTTATTGAGAATTTCATACATGCATATAACGTGTTTTGATCAAATCCATGCCCCTGCCTCCCCACCAACATTCCCTCTTTTGAAGAGGTAACCCTAAAACCTTTTAAGGATTAAATACAAGTTCCCAAATGTTTTTGACATTTTTGGCCTTTGGAACAGAGTGTGTTGCTAACAGGCCCAAGGACATTTTGACTTTTAGTCCAGAAACTGGCTACATTTCTTTGGGGTCTTTTTACCCTAACTGCCTAGCCAATTCCTATCTCCTATTCTTATCACACCAGCCTTAGAAGGAGTTACCCATATTGCCAATAGAGAATAGGGACGCAGACTGCTCTGGCTTCTTCCATGTTGAACAGGGATGCAGAATGAGACAACTGGAGTACCCCTTCAGTGGGTCTATCTAAAAGACTCCCAGAGTGCATAACTCTTGTCTTTAAGGGGAAAAGAAAGTCCTTGACTCATGAATAGGAAATGGGAAGGAGAAATAAAGGCAAGAGTAATTACCATTACAATTTCTAGATAGGGAAGTAGAAAAATGTCAGAACACTGCAATTTTCAATTTTGTGTCTATGTATGTATGTGTGGGGGTTATGTACACAATAATTCAGCTGTCCATGGAAGCCAGAGGTGTTGGATTCTCCAGAACATAGAGTTTTGGGGGGCTTTGAGCTGCCCAGGATGATTGCTTTGAATTGAACTTGTGTCCTGTGGAAGAACAGTATGTGCTCTTAACCACTGAGCCACCTCTCTAGAGAACAGTATTATTGTTTCCACTGCTCATTAGGTATTTTCTGAATAAAGACATTTGCTGGAAAAAAAAATAAAAGAACAACAACAACAACAAAGGACAAAAGATGAGCAACAGTTTCAGTGTCATATTTGTCAAAAAATCCCAAAGGACTATCAAATTTTTTGCCTTATTTTGTATTGATGATTTAAGTTTTAAATGTGGTGAAGTTGTTTTGTTAATATGAAGAAACTTTCATTAGAATTATGATTTCTTTCTAGTGGTACAGATCACCTATAGTTAATTATCTTTCAAGACA
Organism: Nannospalax galili; assembly: GCF_000622305.1. Classification (NCBI taxonomy): domain Eukaryota; kingdom Metazoa; phylum Chordata; class Mammalia; order Rodentia; family Spalacidae; genus Nannospalax; species Nannospalax galili. The sequence continues at coordinate 5,298,335 of NW_008352267.1, read as the reverse complement.
TTAATAGTTTTATATTTTACTTGAATTTATTACTCTAATATTTCATTATGAAATTTCTCATAAAAATTCTAGCTTCTCAGAAATCCTTTAGTCAGTGCTAGCATTTTACCAGTTTTCTCTATAATTATATGACATGAATGCAGTGTTTAATATATGCTCACTTTCTATTTATCTGAAGGTTATGAATTTACATTTTTAAGAGTATTTTTTAGCATTACCTTCAACAAAAACATATTAACTGTCTACTGATATCAAAATTAAACCCTCTTTTGATTTTGTAATAAAAACGCAAAGGATGTGTTACTTGGTTATTAGAACAGTTAACCTTACTTAGAGGCATGTCAATAAATCTGGGTTTTATAATTCATGCTAGTAATCCTAGATATTGTTTAATAAGAAAGGATGATGTGAAGTTGAAGACCAGCCTGCTCTATACAGAAAGACCTATGAAAAAATAGGGAGAGAGGGAGGTTTGGAGTGATGAGAGGAGGGTTGGAGTGGTGGCTCATCAGGGTAAGACTTGTTTTTACTGCTCTTGCAGAGGACCTGGATTCAGTTGGAATTTCCAGCAACTTGTTTACAAAGACTTAAAACACTAGTTCCGAGGAATCCAATGCACTCTTCTGGCCTCTGTGGTCACCTGGGTGCATATGGTGCCTATAAACGCATAGAGGCATATACATGCATACATAAATTTAAAAATATATAAATGTAAAAAAGGAAGAAGGAAAGAGAGAAACGGACAGAATTTGGAGACAAAGAAAAAGAAGTAAAAATATATCCAGAAGGATTTATCAAAATTTTAAAGTAAACTTCATATATATACAGATACAGGTATCTATATATGTGGATATCTGTATGAAGCTAAATTTACATAGAATTTATACATTTTGTATTTATAATGGGTATCATATAGCTGTGAAGATACATATAATATCTAGATATTTGGTTATAAGATTTTTCACTATGCACCTTGGTGGATTAGTGACGCCGAGCAACATCTGAGAGAACAGAATTAATCTTAATTAAATGCAGCTGCTTTTCTGAGTCATTAATCCCAAAGCTGGATTTTGTCCTTCATAATTACATAAATACTTTTTTTCTTCCTTAAGATTGCAGTATAAAACCCTATGGGAAAAATTACATATCATAAACAGCATCAAAAGCAGTCCTTTTAAGACACTGTATATTATCACCTTGAAAAAGCATATTAGTGTTTTTATGAGTTAATTTTTAGAAAGAATTTACAACCTCTAGTTAATATATTATAAGTAAATCTTAGGGCTAACTAATTGAAACGCCATTTGCTGGTAATAATAAATGCTGAACTAGTAACAGAGAAACATTGTACACCAACTTATATTATTTACATATCCAAAAAAGCTACTAAAAGCATTTCTTCTGGTTTAGTTTATTATATAAAACTATGAAATAATACATTGAAAGTTATGCTTTAAAATTAAAATTTGTCAAAAATACAAATGAACTATCCACTGGTCTCAAAAAACTAGAAAAAAAACAAAACAAGAACAGTTAAGTCATGATTGTGAATGAACTTTTAAGGAAGGACAGAAATAGGGGTGGTAGGGAGATTAGACAGTGGGTTGGAATAATTTGAGTCCATGTTGCACATGTATGGAATTGTCAAAGAACAAAGTCAGTAAAAGCTTTAGAAAGCAAATTCAAATATTGTCATATTAACAAATTCCCTGGTTCTTCAATGTCCAAAATTAGCTGAATCAGCCTACTGACTTAGTTAATTTGCTAGCATGCAGGTAGAGGTTAGCAGAATTTCTTACCTTCATAATCAGGTCTGTCAATCTTATAAAAATATCTGCCTAATCATCTCTATCTATCTATCTATCTATCTATCATCTTCTATCTATCTTCTATCTATCATCTATCTATCTATCTATCATCTGTCTCTCATCCGACTTCCAAAATTTGATGTAGGCATTAAATTTCAGTTTTGTACTCTTGAGTGTCAACTAAATCCCTCACTTACATGTTTGAAAGTAATAATGAACAACAATATCATCTAGATAGTTCTCTGAAAAACTGACCCAAATGCTTGATTTCTTCATTTTCCTCAGTCCCTGGTTCCCTTTGAAGACAACTTATTTGGTTATATTGTAAAATACTTTTTTAAAAAAGTTATATTACCATATCTATTTACCTTCAGAATCTAACCCAAACCCTTATTTCTTCTTATACTACTTCATACATTTCCTAACTGTTCTTTTCAGTTTCTACTTTTTGATGTCTTACAGATCATTTTCAGTTTAACAATGTGGTCTTTTTGAATGAAAATTCAGAACATGAAGCTCTCTGAAATTCAGATCACGTACTGTTTTTTTCAAACTTTGAACAAAAGTCAAACTCTTTCTCATAAATATCTGTGCCCTATATCCTGTGCCTCCCACACACCTGTCTTTTATATAAAGCTTTAAGGTTCAAAATAACTCAGGTACATTTGATGTAGGCTCTCTTTTAATGTGTCGATGTGACTTAATACAAGCATATTTATTCTGCTGGCTTCATTCATCACACACCTGCATTTCATCATTATTTCAAACTACTATTGATGCCACATCAGAGAATCTCCTGCTAACATCACCATTCGAGGAGCTCTGTCTTGTTTCCAGGATAGGAGACAATATAGATAACAATATTTCAGATCTTTATTCCCTTGCTTTAGACTCCAGTACAACTAGGCACATTGTTTCTGTCTTTCTTTGAATTTTGCTGCTTTGTTCATTTTGCACATTGAATTAAATTTTCCTTTTAATAAAACATTGCATTAAATCTTTAAAAAGGGAGCTTTGTCCTGTTTCACATCATAATTTGTTGATTTCCTAGCACCTGGCCATTCCTTAGTTGCTGTAGAGATCATAGCACTAGGGGATTTTCCTTATGTAAGACATGACCTATATTATTATATTGTACAGGACTTTTTCTTCCTTATTCTAGCAACTAGAACCTAAGACTAATATTACCAGAACTGTCCCACATACTCATAATTTTGTTCTCAGTGTAGGAATAGGGCCTGAACTATTGAAAATCCTTTACGTATGTGTTGAACATAAATGGATGAAAGTCCCTGCACAGCCTGCTACCTGCCTCTTCTCTTAGGTCATATATCACATACCACCCCCTTTCTCTGCATGCCCTTGTCTTGCTGTAGCTTGGAATGAATTAAGCTTCCTGGACTCTCAGAGATTGCACAACTTTAATAATGTCAAAAACCTCAGTAAATTGATGGGTTATATACCAGCATGAATTTGATAGCATTGTGGAAGATAGGGGAAGAAAGAAAACTATGAATGTAACTATTAAAGAAAACTATTAAAGAATGGAAAAGAAAAACTAATAATCCAATTTTTCACAAGAACAAGGACCCACATTTATGCTGTTATATATGATCACATAATTAATATTTTTGATAATTTGCCTAACATTTGTTTTGTGATACTGATAAGGACTTTCATGACGATACCAGTAGCTTAGTATATAATTGTTCTCATTCATGCTTATTTCAACATAGAATTCATTTTTCACTTTGAACCCTTTGCACATAGTTGCTTCTTTTCCAATTCAGAAGTCTTTCCTTAAATATCTATTGTTTTTCATTTTCATTTACAATTTCAAGTATTCATGACACATTCATTTTCATAATTCATAATGAATTTATGCATAATTAGAGAAGTTTGTTTTGGATTAAGTTCTACCTTTAGATCTACCTTAATTAGTTTTTTCATGGCTGATTTTTTAATGGCAAGTGTTTATGAAATTTTTAATTCATAATTTCTTGAGTGATCACAGGTCAATATATTACTTATCAGCAGACTAACAAGAGTAGGGCATGGTGGTGTGTGTCCATAACCCCAGAACTCTTGAAGCACTGGCAAGAGGATTGGTTTATAACTTCAAGGGCCAGCATGGTCTACAGAATGACACTATGCCTCAAAAGTTAATATAAAATAATAATAATAAAATATACTTTATTGCACAATTCATATTTCACAATATTTATTTACTAAAATATTTATTTATTATGTACCACATGTAAGTTATCATTTAAATATTAACAGTTTCTAACTATTAAATACTTCATAGTTTATTTTATTTAAGCACAAATGCATATTTATTTCTAATATGAATTTAATTTCTTGTCATGTTTCTTTAGTGTGTGTGTGTGTGTGTGTGTGTGTGTATGAAAATACGTGCTATGGCAAATGTGTAGAGGTAAAAGACAACTTGCAGGAGTGACTTATTTAATTCTACCATGTGGATTTAGAGGATCAAATTCAGGTCATCAACCTTGGTTGACCAACTGAGTCAACTCTGTGACCCTCTACAGTGAATTTTTATAACAATATTAAAAACGCTAATCCTTCTTAGTCAGTGACTTCAAAACAGGAGTGATGAGCCACTAAAGTTTTTCCAGCATACTAGTCTCTTTCCTCCCAAATGGAATTTTGATTTTTTTTTTCACCATTGCCTAAGAAACTCTCACTGAGTTACCAGAGCTCAAATAAATAGAGTGTATTCCTCAGCTTAATGGATTGCCAGTAGCGTCACTGTTCAAAGTAAAATGAATGTGTTAAACATTACATTTCTATCATCATTTATGACATCAGCATCTTTTGGCAGGGGTCATAGTGTCTAGGTTTTTCTGTTCGTTTTGTTTCTGCACTGAGATTGTGCCTCTAAAGTAGTTTGTTACATCTTTCTCTCTTTTTGTTAGTGGGTGGGTGAGGCTGCCTGTGAAATATATGGTTCCATTCAGTCCTCAGGTGTTTGAGTCGTGATCCACAGGTGAGCAGTGCTACCTTTGTGAGGTTCAAGGCTCCACAAGGTCTTCAGGTGACAAAGGGCTAAGATTAGCCAGTGGGCAGTGTGTTTCTAGTAAGCATTTATTAATCATTATAAATATACATATTTGTTTTGAAGATTTTGACTTTTGTGACTAGTCATTTCATTATTTTTAGTTGAAAATATTCATTCATTATAGTATTAATATGATCATAAAGCATTAGTATTTTATAATATGTGATAGAATTACATAAACAATAGTATATAATTATCTATAAAGTCTCCTTATAGCTCTCACCTATAAAATACCTTAGACATTTCTCTGATGTTTTGTAAACATGGGATGATACAATCTCCTTCAAATAAATCAGCCTCAGGAGGCTGATCCAAGGGCAACTAATACTACTCAGGTTGATTGTTTATGCAGAAACCATGAACTATCAATTCAATAGAAATCTCTATTCTGTGATCCAGTTACCAATGCAAGTTTAAGAGCCTACGGTTTTTACATTTTTGGTGTCAAGCACTTAGAGAATGATAGAAGTAGTGTATTCAGTATGTAACATTTTTGTTTTGGTCTTTAGGTTTGAGAGGATAAGAAGTCACTGAACTTCACTGTTTTTTATGCCTAGTCAATGCTTTATATACTTATTAAAAATTTAAAATATGCATGTATATATTAATTAAAAGTATAACCTACTGTCCTAGTTTGTTCTTCATTGCTGTGACAAAATACTCTGCACACTACCAACTTGTGTAGGAAAAGGTTTATTTAGCTTACATATCCCAGGTCACAGTTCATCCAGGAGCCAAGGTAGGAGGAACTCAGGCCAGGAATCTGGAGTCAGGAGCTGAAGCACAGGCCATGGAGGAATGCTACTTACTGGCTTGCTCCCCTGGCCCCTGCTCAGCCTGCTTTCTTATGCAACACAGGCCCACCTGCCCAGGGGTGGCACCACCTACAGTGGGCTGGGTTCTCCCACATCACTGATCAAGAAGATGCCCCTCACACATGTCCACAGGCCGGTCCAATAGAGGAAATTCCCCAGTTGAGGCTCCTCAAGCCAGGTGTGTCAAGTTGACACTAAAGCTATCCAGCATACCTACTATTTAATCAAATGTAATTATATTAAACATATCTTGGAGAATTGGTCTCAAGTAGCATGAAGGTCACAAGAAAGGAGATGCTGGACATTTTTAATTAGGTTCACTTTGGAAATAAAAAGCATGAAATTTATGCAATTGCTTTAAGAACTCAAAGTTACAGAAGTTAAAAGGAGATAGAGTCTATAGGGCAAGTTGACTTTATGTGAGTATCCAATCTCTATTACTAATGTAATAGCAATTTCAGGAGAGCTATGATTTAAATTGAGTCTCTAAAATTATGTCTTCAGTAAATGGGACAATTCTATGTCATTTCCTTGCTAGATGTTAAGATAATTTAACAAAGAAAGGCCATTTTTAATGTTTTCAAGCGATATGCATATAAATCTCAAGGCAATAGCTTCAAATAGGTGCTCTGATAACTTTCTATTGCCGTGATAAACCACTCTGACTAAAACCAAGGGGAGGAAAAGGTTTATTTCATTTTATAATTCCACAGCACATTCTATTTTTGATGGAAATCAGGCAGAATCTCAGGGTAGAAACCTGGAAGCAGGAATTGAAAGAAACCACATAGAAACTTTGCTTACTGGCTTCCTCCTCTGACCTGTGTTCAGCTTGCTGTATTATAAAATCCAGGGTCACTTGCTCAGGGGTGGACCCACCCACAGTTATCTGGGCCATCCCACATCACTCAACTGTCAAGAAAATTCTTCAAAGACATGACAACAGGTTTATTGTATAGAGGTAATTTCTATTTGAGGATCCCTCTTCTCAGGTATGTCAAGTTGACAACCAAAGCCATTAGTTTTTACAGTGGCAAATTATTTTTTGAAGTTTTTTAACCATATCCTTGACAATTCTAAAGTCAAAAAAGCATGTCTTTTTACTTTAAATCATTCCCTATCACAGTCATTGTGAAAATCATTACATTTACAGAATGAAATATTTAATTTATTTTAATTTCCTAATTTAAACAATAGTTGTCAAATAGAAACTGCTTTTTATCTCGATCAAATATCTGCTAAAGATAAGATAACTTTATTCAATGTCTCATTGCTATAAGGAACTTGACATTATGCATTTAAAACTTTACAGTGAGCTTTATTAGCAAGGTTTGTATATAGTCTTTTTGACAGTTTGTTCAAATGGGTGATTATATTATGAAATCAATTTGACATCACAATTATGTGACAATTTACATTTTAGAGCTTAGACATTTGCTGATATGTGAATACCTGTAGAAAGATATTAACATTTTATTCAACAACTTGGTATTTATTTTCCTTACTAAAAGACATAGTCATCTCAAACATTTCAAAATACTCAAATACAAAAAGTTTTATTTCAGGGTTTAACAATAAAAGTATAATTGTAAACTAAGAAATATTTTAAATGACCTTTGTGACTAAAAATGACAATGTAGCAGGCGAGGTTTGTTTGGCTTTTATTATATGAAGTGTTTATTCTTCTCTTAAACCTGCTCTCATTGTTTGCTATTTTCTATGTTATCCATCTCCACCTCTCTCACAATGAGAGCATGTAATAATGGAAATTCACAGAAAAGAAAAGCATACTAGGCAAATCTTGAGTAATTTGAGATGTTATACAAATTGTGTTCATTCTGCTCTGCCTGTAAAGGGAGATTGTTATTTTAAATAGAATAAATTCAGTGCCTTCCTTCCACAGGTGTTCAGTTCAGACGTTCCATAGTATATGAAAAAAGGAAGCATTTTATTTGTTTTAATTTCATAAGCACTTAATTTGCAAAGTGCTTTGTTTAATTAAGTGATCTAAAACATTTCTACAATAGATTCAGAAACAAAATAGAATTGAATTTAGAGTACTATAACCTAACATCAATTCTTTAAAAGCTAGAGTCATAGAGTCATGGAATTCCTAGAATATATATTGATTTTAGATTTGAATGAAGATTCAGGTATTTTTTAGAGGAATGAGGTTGAAAAAAGCAGAAGAAATTCTTTATAATATCTACAAAACCTTGGTTCAGTGAATTAAATTTATAATAACGAACCACCTGACTATGAATCAAACATAATATTGTTTATTTTGTCAAGAATTCTGGAAGGCATGGCTAACTTTTAGTTATTATAAATATATTTGTTTTTAATGTAATATATATGCATTTGTTTTTAAAAATTAATTACTTTGTTTTTTTGACAATTTCACAGATGCATATTATGCACTTTAATGGTACTTACCCCCTCCACTCTCTTTTATCTCCCTATCACCATGATCAACCTACCCTCTTTCTTTCAAGTCCCTTTCCAACATTCATGTTTTTATTTTGTTTTATGAATCATTGTACCATGGATATCCTTGTGACCATGAGTGTGGAACTATTTATTGGAATCTAGGGGGCTTGCCAATGGATACAAAACTAAAGCTAATAACTGCCTCTCCCTTAGCATCCATCAATAGCCAATGGAGAGGTAGAGGCCCATGAATACCCCTCTATCTATGACTGACTGTTGACAGGCCCAGTGTTTTATAGGCCCAGGGCAAGCACCCATAGCTTCTCCAAGTTCATAATTACAATTGCTGTTTAATCACCAAAAGACAGTTTCTGAGCCTTTCTCCCACTGTTCCACCTCTCACATTCATTCCACACCCTCTTCTAAGATCTTTTCTGAGCATTAGAAGGGGTAATATAAATATTTCAGGCTGGGCACTGAACAGTAACTTTTTCTTAGCACCTTGAGCAGTCAAAGAGAAGCCTCTCTTATGAATGCTGTGAGTTCCTTTGCATATGAATATCTGGATAAATAGAACACAATTTGACACCATGTCACTTTAGCAAAAAAAAAAAAGATGGTGTGTTTCTTCAAAAAGAAGATGGTGATAAGGGATCTCAGTATTATTCTTTACCAAGGGCCATCAATAAAGACTTAGCATATTCAGAGAACTACTCAACAAGGAGCTGAGTCTGCCAGGCTCACGGCTGTATAGAAATGAAATACACAGTCTCACTACATTCTGCACGTTTCATGTCTTTATGTTTATGTCTCATTAAGGATACTTTTGTTTCTCCATATATATCTGGTTATTTAGTCTCTTCCTATCTAATAGTAGAATATTAATCATTGGAATTAATAATACATAATTAATAAAAGCAATCAAAGTCACTTATTAATAGGTCATAAGAGTAGAAAATATTAGTAAAGCAAATGGGTATCTCAAAGAGGAAAAGAGGAGTATTTAAAAGTATGAGGAAGTGTTATTTGAGCCCATTATGACAGGTTTCAGCCCTATTATTTGCATAGACTATCCATAATTAAATGGCTTGAATTTTCTTACCTTTATTTTAGCAATAAAAAAGATTATTGTTATTAGTTAATTTTTTGCATTAAAACTAAAAAGATTAAATGATCCAAGTTTATCATGGAAAAAGCTTGGGTACTGAAAATGCTATTCAGTTAAAACAAACGGCAATTATAGAGCAACAGAAAGCAGGGACTGCCTAATTCAGTGAATTGGAGTTGGGAAGGATGTTGAAAAGGGGCAAAGCATGAAGATTAAGAGGGACTTTCTATCAAAAGGCTCCACATATTTGAACATAACTCATGTTGTTCATAAAAATAACAACAAAACAAAACTGTATTCATGCTGCAGTCCATGCTAGTCAATTTTTGCCATACTGGGTTTCATACTTTATCTCCCAATGCCTGTCACTGGCCTCTTAATAAGCATTTTCTTTGCTAACATCTCCTAACATCACATCTGTATTCTCTTTGCACTTTCTTTCATTCCTCACAAATGGTTAAAAAAAAAAAAAAAAAAAAAACCTCTAAAGAAAAACAGCATAAGACATGTTTCCATATTTTGGAATATTTACACTTCTAGCAAGCTAGCTGTGTGATTTATATCTTCCTTTGAATCTGTTCGCAGCCATAACTCTATAATCTGAAACTCTCCAGAGAAACTAATCATGTTCCTGCTCTTGTTTAATGCAGAATATAGCTTCTGGAGCATGAGAAAGGGTACTAAAAGTGTTTGATATAGATAGATAGATGATGATGATAGATAGATAGATAGATAGATAGATAGATAGATAGATG
>NW_008352267.1:5278180-5288295 GCF_000622305.1 Nannospalax galili | reverse complement strand
CAGATAGATGATAGATGATAGATAGATAGATAGATGGTAGATAGATTGATAGATAGATAGATAGATAGATAGATAGATAGATAGATAGATGATAGAGATATAGATAGATAGACAATAGATAGATAGATAGATAGCTATAGAGATAGAGATAGAGATAGATATAGATAGATATATATAGATATACATAGAGAGAGAGAAAAGTAAAATGGTGTGATGGTTGTTTTAGACATATAATAAAAAAGAAACAATGCTTTATAAAAGTTCATTGTTCTTCATTAAATGTATCCATCCAAATAAGTATTTGTGTTTTTTTTTTGGATGTGGTATTTTAACATCAAGTCCAATGAAGTTGGAATGAACTTTTCAAGACTCTCTTCTTTCTTTCCAGGAGTATTTGTCATCTCCCATTGTGTTTAAATCTTTGTTGTTCCCCAAGTGATATTCTAAAGAATGAATTACCTTCATTATTTTAAAGCTGTATGGTTATCTAACTTCCTTGAGGTACTGTGGATTCAGCTTCAGATAATTATATATATATATATATATATTAGTCTAATGATTTCTTTTAATTCAGATTAGAACAAATAGCTGCCATTTGTCAATCTACTTTTCCACTACTGTTTTTATTAAAGACCTAGGTGATATTTTATTTTATTCAATATGTTTATTCCTTTTTGTTTTATCATGTTCTGTGACACTATAGAAAAAAAGGAAAATGAAGTTTTGATTTAACAGGATTTGTTTTCTATACATTCCCACAATATTTTTAATTTTAAAATGTTTGCATTTATTAGTGTGGCAATTAGTAAATTTTAAGTGAAACCATATGTGCAGTACTTAAAATGTTTATTTTTTTAAGTACATTATCAAAAGTACTTGTGATATGAGAGAAATATTAAGAAACTTTAATATTTGTCATGGCTGTATATTCATGCATATTTTAGTAACTTAAAATAATTTGTTAATGAAAAATGTAAGGGTAATTCATGGTATCCAACATGATTTATAGTATTAATCAGGGCCTAAATTTTGAGGAAGGATGTGAGAAGAGTGAAGTTTTTGTATTTTTTTTAATTATTGAGAAATTCACACAACTATACAACATATTATAACTATACCCTCCTCCAATTTCTCCCTTCCCGCTCTCCCAGAATATACTCAATAGCAGGAATTCCTCCCAACTTTATGAATTTATATGCAGTCCCTCGAGTCACTTTGTGTTTTTCCTGCATACTCATGGGTTTAGGATGCCATCACTGGAGCAGAGAAAACTGATACTAAATCTCTTAGCCATCCACTGTCAAGGGCTGCACAGCTAACTGGGTGCCTCATGAGTTTCTCCCATATCAATGTTGGACTTTTGACTGGTTTAATATTATGTATTTCTCATACAGATAACCACAGCTGCTTAATTCATTGTTGCAACAGCCATCTCATCCAGAGCACACCATTTTCAAATCTTCCAGCTTTTTAGGTTCTTTCTGTTCTCTCTTTCATGATGTTTCCTGACACTTGAATGGGAGTGTGTCCCATATAGATGTCCATTTAGGGTTGAGTACTCTATGGTATTTATTCTTAGCACTTCGATCAGTTATGAGTCCATGTGTCAATTGCTCTCTACTACAAAAAGAAGCTTCTCCTACAAAGACTGAAAGCACCTCAGACACCCAGAGCACAGATGACTTGTAAACAGAGAGGGTGAATATTGTGGTAAGGAAGTTTAAGCAGGGATGGGGGCAGGAGATAAGATAGTGAGGTTGAGAAGGAAGGAGTGTTAATCAAAAGAAAGATTCCATGACCAATCCATTGGGAAGCCTACTACTTCACCAGCCAACTCAAAATATGAGATGTAGAAGGGTAGTAGCCTGCCCAGTTAAATAATGCTGAATATAGTACCCATGGCCTAGCAAACAAACGTCCCAGTGGTAGATTTGGGTAACTCCTTTAGGTCAGGGAAGCCCTAAACAATACAGGCTTTTGCTATTCTTCTAGACTGCCTGCCATAACTAGTTGATAAGGTTGATAAGACTATAGTGCTGAACTCATCACAGACTGGGTGAAAGGCAAAAAAAAAATTGAACTTCATGTGAACTAGGAGCTTCTAGTGAGGACTTATGACTAGTTCACTCCACTTTCATAGTGGAGTGAACATTGCAGGAGGAGAAAAGGCACCAATGTTCTGCTGAGAACATTAACTGAGACTAGTACCAATTTACCAGACAAGATGTGTCTACTGCTGCAACGAAGTACTTTTTATTGGTGTTGAGGTTCAATTCACAAGAAGGAATCCATGCTGGTACCTTAAGCCTGCTTAAAAACCTATGGCTTAGGAAGTATCAGGCTGTAGGAGGGAACTTACTATTGCTATTTCACTAAATTAACAGTGTCAAGCTGCCTTTTAAATATGTATATTTATACACAGACACAAATAACACTCTCAGTTTTGATCAAAGCAACTTCACTTCTCAAAGAAAATAGCAAATTGTTAGCAATAGCTGAATGTCTGAACCCTAAGAGACTCCAAAGACAGACGGGCAGACTGCCATCCCTCCCACCCAATTAATTGGTCAGCTTCGATTGCATGAGGGGAAGGATCTAAGGACAGACATGGACCAAGCCATAGGCTGCGAGAGATGTTCACCATCTTGGCAGGGCTCTGGCAACCTCTGATCTGAAAAGCTCAGCCAAGATGTAGGGAAAAAAGCCCATGGTTTCATGTCTCTGTAAGTGAGCCCCTCCCAGATATCATAAACTTTGTTGGCAAGCCCAAATAAGTATCTTTATTCCCCAACTTGTAGCTTATAGGGACATTGTGTTAGTTTGTTGGGTCGTAAGGACAGCGAGGGGACTGTTAGTTTGTCTGTTGGGTCGTAAGGACAGCATAGGGCCTGTAAGCCTCAGGAAACAAGGGTTAGAGTGGACTGGAAGAGTGAAATTTTTAATAGAATACTTTTTTAAAAAATTAATTTTTGAAAATTTCATATGAGTACTATATATCATTTCACACTCCTTCTTCCCCTTTCCAAATCTTCTCATCCCACCTCCACTTCTTTCAATTTTGTGATCTTTAATTATTATGGTCACATATATGTAAAAATGTATATATAAAAACCTACTAAGCCCATGTAGTGGTTCCCTTTTATGTATATGTTTAAGCCTGAGCACTTTAGATTTTAGGGTAACTTTTGGAGTTTGTCTCTGGAGAAAAGATTTTTCCTCTCTCAGCAAGCATTGATTGCCTGAAGCTTTTCATCTAGAGATGAAACATTGAGAAATTTCCCGCACCCATGTTGGCATGTAAACTGGCATTTTCCTTGTGCAGTTCTTATTTAAGAAAACCTGTTGAAAGAAAGGTGCAGCATTCCTGTCATGTCTAGAAGACACTATCTAGAAACAGGTGTCCTGATCTTCTACCCTTAAAATCTTTCTGCCCCTTCTTTAGCGATGTTCCTGATCATTAGATATAGGAGGTATGTTTTTTCTAGGTGTGCCAATTGGGCTTGCGTACCCCTGGTCATTTATTCTCTGCATTTTGATCAGTTAACATAATAGACTACTTTTGAGGGTGTTTACATTTACAGAAAAAATTGGCAAAATGTACAGAAATTTCTGTTTTACCATCTTCTTTTATCCACCCCAGTTTCTTCTTATTTGTGTTTAGTGTTACTTGTTTATTTGTTTACTCAGTATTTGACTGGGCAGCCTAACTGGCATTGAACTACCAGTCTTCCTGCTTCCACCTCCCAAGTGATGGATTTTTAGTTACCCATGATCATCTATTATTGCCACAGTGTCTTACTGTAATGCCTTTATTAAAATTAATCAACGAATATTGATATATTGCTTTGACTGAAGTCCATGGTTTACAGTAGTCTTTATTTTTCCTCTTGTAAATTTTTTTGTTTTTGACAAATAACATTCATTCATGAGTCTACTTTTACATTATAACACAGAATTTTTTTACTTCTCTAAAAATTCCCTCTTCTCCATTAATTCATACATTCTCTTTCTCCTGTGCCACTTGTGACCAGTGGTGTCTTTAACGTCTTCATAGTTTTTCATTGACCAGAAAGTTGTGTGGTTTCCATAATAATGTACATAATGATTTCATTCTGCCCTTTTTCTACTACTTATGCATATATACTTAGCTGTCCTTGTATCTTTTTGTTGTCAAATGGTTTGTTCATTTTCAGTTACTGATATTTATTTCAGGAGCATTCTATGACATTTTAATTCATTTAGCTACTTGTGAACATTTTGTTTGCAGCCAACTCAAACACATTTCTCCAACTTTATATTATATTCCTTGCATTGAAAACCAGGAGTCTGTTAACAAAATATTATTGTTATAAATTTAAAATGCAATGAATTGTTTTAGTTTTATTCTTTCAGATGGGAGTGTCACTTCTTCTTTTCAAAGTTATATACGGGCTAATTGTGAACAATGTGCTATAAATATTAATGTGCAGGTTTTTGTGTTGACTTAAGATTTAACATTTGGTTAAGATACAGTACCATAGATGATGGACTCTATGGTCAGGGAGTGTTCAGTCTTCTATGAACATGCCAAACTGTCAGACAAAGTGACAGTAAGTACTGTTTCCATTTTCATGTGCAGTGAATGCTTGAAAGTCCATATTGTATGCTTATATGTATGTTTGTGATCCCATGAGTTTGGTAAGAGTTACTTGCACAAGCCTGGGTATGAGGGTATTTTTTGGTGTATAGTGTGCTTTTCAGTGGCTACACTGTTGAAGAAAATGACACCTCATTCTGTGACAACCATTAACTGAAATTATCCCTCAGAGAGTGATAGGACTTCATGAAGCCTCCCCCATCACTGATGAAATGTTCATGGCCCAATCATGTATGAGTCTTGGGGAAGTAACCACAGATCTGTGAGTTCATGAGTGCAACCAACAAGTCACTTCCTGATAACATATTTTTGAAGCATGACTCCATATTCTTAGCTCTTACATTCTTTCTGCCCAATTTCCTGGGATGCTTGAAAATAGGAGGGATATTTCTTTGGAAGCAGAAGTTTCAATGGAAGATGGAGGGACATAAGGAAAGGTAATAGGAGTGAAAATGACTGAAATATACTGTGTACATGTATGAAATTGTCAAGGAATAAGAAGAAAACATAGGGACTGGAGAGATTGCTCAGCGGTTAAGAACACTGGCTGTTCTTCTAGAAGACCCGGGTTCGAATCCCAGCATCCACATGGCAGATAACAACTGTCTATAACTCCAGTTCCAGGGGATCTGACAGCCACTGGTTGTTCTTGCAGAAGACCCAGTTTCAAATCCCAGCACCCACATGGCAGCTGTCTGAACTCCAGTCCCAAGGTATCCGACAGCCTCTTCTGACCTCTGTAGGCAGCATGACATGGGTACACTTACTACATGCAGGCAATACATGCATACACATAATAAATAAATAAATAAAATATTTATTAAAATAGAAAAAGAAAAAATATAATGCAATTATTTAAAAAAATGAATTCCTGTGCTCCACTATCCTACCAGTAATAGGAATGGTCAATAGTTGGGAAATTAATATGTTTATTATGGAATTTTACTTTTAATTAAAATTTTGATATCATGTATATGATATTGGACTCTTTTCATAGGCTTATTATATATTTTAGTGAAATGTTTGAAGCATTTTCCATTTCCTGAATATTAATTCATTGTCTTACAATTGATGCTTAAGACATGTTAATGTATGACTATAATCCCTTGTAAAATTTGATACATAATTTTTCCAATCTGTAGTTTATTATATTGTACATTTATACAAGACTGTCTTGTATAGAGCAGAAGTGTTTAATGGTAATAAAGTCCAGTTATCTTGCTAATTTCATATCATTTTGCTTTACTCATCTGTTTATTTGACAGATTACATTAAACATCACTGAACCACTGTTGTGTAGCTTGAATGAATCTTACTTAGTGATAAATGGTGTATACGGTAAGAAGGATATTGAAATCATTTCTGCATTGTATTCTTGGCTTCTTATTTTGTGATTTTTAAATATAACATTTTAGAAGCCCAATAAAATTACTTAGACATTTTTAATAAAAATAAATGAAAGAGAAGTAGCTAGAAATTAATCTGTAGTGATTTGATTTTAAGGTAAAATGTCCTGTGCTTCTTCCATTTCTTCAAAAGAAAGTTTTGAAGATAATGTGAGAACATATTAAAGAGCTATACGGGGAGCAGCTCTTTGTAGAAGACAGCAGTAGAGTTTATGTATCACTGTCTCAGGAGAATACAGTTTCCTTATGTGAGGAAGCTATCACAAACGCAGAGCTTTAAGAGGCCCTCTGGGCTATGATGCTGCATGCTTTCTTTCATGCATATTTGTCAGTCATTTGCTTTCCTTTGTGATTCACTCCCTTGAAAATGTATCTTTTCTTCATATGCTTCATGTAATTACAGAGGGTCTGTCATCTAACCGAATAAATGGTCTTTCTTACAAATGATTAATGAAAAGCTGTAAATTATTTTAGCCACTGATGAATAGTAACAGATGCTTCACATCTTGTGGCATCAGAGCATTAGGTCAAGATACTAGCTCAAAGAAATTGGACCACTGAATAGATATGTCTCACCCTGAATCTTATGTTGTGAAATTTATAGATTCTGAAGAGATGCCTAACTCTAGGATGTATATTGTTAGTCTTCAGGGTTCGGTTTTTTGTTGTTGTTGTTGTTTGGGGGGGGTATTAATGAAATTCCTTTGAAGACAATTACAATGAAAAAGTTAACAAAAACAAATACAAACCACATGTTTTTCGAGGTGGATGAGAATTACAATCCATACAGTTGCTATATTCAAATATCATTTACATTTCAGATCCATATCATAGTCAACTCTCTAATAGAAAAGGTGATGATCACTAAGGTAGGATTTTAGGTGAAACATCACACTTTTATTATAAGAGATTTGGGAGGTTAAGATGTAACACATGCTGTAATAGTCCACAAGAATCTTGGGCTAGTCTAGGATACATCAACACCTGAGTTATGTTTATTGTAATCTGTTAGTTCGCATACTATGTCAAGTTCATCTATGTGAAGGAAAGTTATTAGTGTATGATTTATCTTAAAGCCATTAGTGTATGAGTTAGTAAGGGCATTTTCTTTTATGCAAAAGACAATCTAAACTTTATGGAATGGAAGAAAATTTTGAGTTGTTGGGAAGAAAGGAATGGAACATAAAGAATTCAAATACTATAAAAAATGAACATAGGTAAAGACAGCAATAGTCACACTCTTCATGCAAAAAATAACTCATGGTATCTCATTTAAAGGTATTCTTTAAAAATCACATATCAAAATTTCCAAAACTACATCCTTAATTTCATTTAATTGTAACTATAATTGCTAAGTGATATTAGTCTGCAGTGACCAGCCTCTAAGAGTCCCATTGACCACAAGTTCCTGACACTGATAGTCTTTTGTATGTTTTTCCATCCTACATAATTCTAACTTGGGTAATAAAGTTTTGAGAAAATTTCATTGAGTTTCAATATTATAAGAATTGTAGCATGTAACTGTCTTCTATATTGGATCAGTTGTCCTCAAGAAAAAATTTCTTATATTATGAAGACCTTCCCCGAATGCCATGGAAGGATATACATAATAAGGAATGGAGGCCTAGTGCCAACATTCTCAGAGAGATATATAGGAAGAGATGTGGTTTGTCCTCAGGCATTATACTTTAACCAGTCCTGAATTTGATCTAAGAGACCAGGAATCAGAACAACATTTTTAGTCTGCTTCTGAATTCTTGACTGCAGAAAATAATGAATGCTTATGTCTTTGAGCTTCTAGGTTCCTGAATAACTTGCTAAGCAAGAGCAAAAAAAAAAACGATTTGCTTATTCTGTCAGCAAATATTTTTAAAGAGACAATAAATTAAGACTTAAAACTTACACTCTCTCCATGTTTAAAAGCAAGCTCATTATATTTAGGGTGTATGTATCAGGAGAAAAATGTGAACAAGACAATTGCATCAATGGGCATATCTTAACACTCATTAGTGTAACTTTCAGGGTTCATGGCTAGGTAAAATTGCTGATGACTTTTCTCCTCTGATAGTGTGTATAACACCTTTAGAACTGTGAAAGCCAGCCTGGTAAAGATAAAGCTTCCATGTCAGTACCAGTTTGATTTCTCCATCACTGTGATTCAAGTATGTAGCATCATCAGCAATGGGGTCAGATCAAGTTCTGGATCAAGATTATAAGTTTGGTGTCTGTGAAACCCCACTGCAACACAAAAGTTCCCTATCTTGAAAACGGACTTTGTTTGGTACCCTGTGGTGTCTAGCGAGGGTATTGTCATCAAATACAGGGTGACTATTTACACTCTTTTTACATATGTATGTTTAAAGATGCTTCTACAGTAGGTTTCCATACTACTTTTTCAAAATATCTTTAATGTTAGTTATCCATCCCTGTACCCCTTCCTATATCATACATTCTCATCCCCCAGCTCATTTAACCCTTCCTGTTTCATTATTCTCCCTTTCCCCTATGTCACTGATTTCTATTTCTCTTTCTATTAAAGCCTCCTGTCCCTTGGTCCCTTACTAGTTTCCTGACCACCATGAGTATTACAAATGAAACATGTATATTCACATATGAGAGAAAACATGTGGCAATTGTCTTATAGGTCTTTGTCACCTCATTCAGAATCACTTTTTCTAGTTCCATTTATTTACTTACAAATTTCATACTTTCATTTTTTCTAAATATTTTAATAATATTCTATTGTATACCTTTATCATGTACATTTTCATTATCCATTTGTTAATTGATGAGTATCTAGGCTACTTCACTCTCATTTGTATTGTGAATAAAGCAGTAATAAACATCAGTGAGAAGGTATCTTTCTAGTAGCATTTAGAGCCCTTTGGGTATATGCCCAATTGTAGTATAGCTGGATCATATGATAGATTTATTTCTAGCACCTTGAGGATCCTCCATGGGACTTCCACAATGGCTGCACCAGTTTGCAGTACCATCATCACTGAAAGAGTGTTCCCCTTTACTCACATTCATACCATCATTTGATGTCATTTTTTTTTAATATTACCCATGTCAGTGTAATTTTATTTGCATTTCCCTGGGGCTAAAGATGTTCAACATTTTTTTAATTGCTCAACCATTTGCATTTTATGTTTTTAGAACCTATTGTTTAATTCTTTTCTCCAATTTTTTATTAGGATTTTGTTTTCTTGGTGTTTAGCTTTTTTTGAGTTTTGTGTATTCTAGATGCAAACACTCTATCAGAGGTATAGCTGGTAAGATTTTTTCCTATTCTGTAGGTGACCTCTTCACTTGAATGAGGGAAGGCTTTGTGGCTCAGAAGCTTTACTCTTTCATGAGGTCCTAATGATTTATTTTAATGCCTGGGCTATCAGGGTCCTGTTTAGAAAATCCTTTCATGTACCTACAAATACAGTTGTAGTCCCTACTTTCTCCTCTATTAGATTCAGATTATCAATTCTTATGTTGAGGTTCTCAGTACTTTTGTAATTACATTTTTGCAGGGGGAGACTTGGGAACTAATTTTATTCTGTTGTGTGTAGCTATTCAATTTGACTAGCACCATTTGTTGAAGATGCTGCCTTTTCTTAATTATGTATTTTGTTTTATTAAAATAAGGTGACATTATGAATGCAGGCTTATATTTGGGTTCTCAATTCTATTTTATTAATCAATGTGTCTGTTTTTATGCAAGCACAACGATGTTTTTATGATTATAATCATATAGTATGAATTGAAAACTGGAATAGTGATACCTTCAGCATGTTTTTTTATTGCTTATGTTTTTTATATATAATATGAATAAATTTTAAAAAATTTTTTCAATTTCTACAAAGGATTGCTTCAGAATTTTGATGGAAATTTTGTTGGATCTGTAGATTGTTTCTGTTAAGATGACATTTTTCCCCACAGTATTAATCTAATCATTCATTGGGGATGGCGGTTAAGAACACTGGTTGCTCTTCCAGAAGACTCTGATTCTATTTCCAAAATCCTTTTGACCCCTAAAAACCATCCATAACTCCACCTTTTCTAATCTTTACAGGCTACAA